>NC_092338.1:409540000-409840000 GCF_046630445.1 Rutidosis leptorrhynchoides | reverse complement strand
CCTCTTGCAGCCTCGATCCATAACATTCTGTCGTTCACTCGCTGATTGATGAGTTCCTGGATTTCTTGTTCCGTCATTCGGTTCAATCGCGCCATATTCTTCTATAAGAATGAAAAGAAAATAATTATTCACATGGAATATTATAGATGTAGTGTATATTTACAGTACATTATAGCTTATTAATAATATGAACCAGGTATTATTATAAAAGCCTTTTCTTCTTATTAGCGTTTTATAATTATATCTAGGGTAGTACCTACCCGTTAATGTCCATACTTAATAGCTTAGTACAGAATCTATTACTACCATCTAAATAATACTTAACCATGGAAAATTATTGCATTTCACACTTCACTATTTTACATATGCTTATCTTACATCGAACATTAAGCAAACCACACTAATAATATTATACAAAACATTATATGATCCCATGGTTTAATACGGCAGCGCATCGTTTGGTCTATTTTTTAGGACGTTTAGGTTCAAGGAATGGCCTAACGCTTATCCTAGCTGTCTGCCTATATTTTGGCTGTGGGACTGAAGAACTGGATGCCGGGATAGAACGAATAGGAATAGCGGGAATAGGGGTGGTAGTGTCTAGTGGAGTTGGTGCCACATCATCCTTACTAAACTCGGGATTTGAATTTTCTAATTCATTAGCCTTTCGTTTCTTTCCTAGTTCGAACTCGTCTTTTGTAATTTCCTGTATTTCTTCCTCGGGTTCACTTTCCTCCTCGGGTTCACTTTCCTCCTCGGGTTCACTTTCCTCCTCGGGTTCACTTTCCGGGTTCTCTATAGTCGGTTCATCCGGAATTTGTGAGTCTTCCCCAAAGATATTATTTTCGTCATCGGATAGGTTAATGACTGGAACACCATCTGAAGATTCTGGTTCGGAGTCGCTGAACGTGATGACAAGTTTTGAGCCCGACATCTATCACACAACAACTAACCCATTAGTACTACATAATATTTACATATAAATTTTAACCAACAATGATAAGCAATGGTTTTTAAGTCAGACCCGGTCAAAGTCCAGACTTACTAATGTATCCTAACGACTTATCAGTTAGACACACTAATGCAAACCTGGTTCGCTAAGACCACCGCTCTGATACCACATGTCATAACCCGTCCTTAACCATAAGAACGAGTTAGATAACGTATGATTTCATTGCGAGGTATTGACCTCTATATGCGACATTTTTAAAAGAACAACTGCATTTATTTTACATTACAAACCATAACTCTTATTTTAATACAAACTTTAGACAATATAAAGATGATTATCGTTTAGCGATAATCTTAGACTTACAAACTTTACATGTGATGATAACAATACGATTTCTAGCATATTTTACATTACAATTCCTCGGATATGCAGTTTTATTTTTGACACAAATATGCATACTCAAGATCTTGCTTAAATTCAACATGTTGCAGCGGAAGCTTCTAATTATCACCTGAGAATAGACATGTTTAAAATGTCAACATAAAGTTGGTGAGATATAGGTTTAATGCCGGCAGCAATATATATATAGACCACAAGATTTCATATATAAACGTTTTAATAAAAATATTCTAAGTGGTTGAGCACTTGGTAACCATACTTAACATTTAATCACGTCGCATATTCCCTTTATTATGAAATCTTACTACACCGTACCAAGTGTAGTCACGAAACGAAGTACTGTGCAACCGTTGAATACTGGTCGTCCAGTCCGGTTGGGGTTGTCAGGCCCGATAGATCTATCAACAGGATTCGCGTTTACAATACCGCTGTAAATAACAGTTACCAAGCTACAGGGAAGTATGCCAGTGGTACAACTCAACGTAGAATATATTTTTCAGTTACTTGTGTCCATATCGTAAAACATAAAATACATGTATTCTCATCCCGAAATATTTAGAGTTTAAAAGTGGGACTCTATACTCACTTTCGTCTTGAAGATATGTAATTTTGACTTGGTCTCCGATTGATATCACAAACCTAACCATATATAATATATCAATAACTTTTCTTTTTAAACAATCGTCACATATATATACTTATAATACTTTTAATAATTCCTTAGTCCGTAGTTAGCAGTTCGATGTTAGTAATTCAATTTTAAATGGTTCGTTTTTAGGTGATTAATAAACCCCCAATGAAATAAATAAAAACCCCATCGTATATGTATTGGTCGAGATTAATCTTGACCCACGGTACCGGTGTTGTCAAATGACGTGTTGCGTACATAAAGTACCGGTGTTGTCAAATGACGTGTTGCGTACAATCATGGGATCTTATGATTAATCTTCTCGTATTGGTTACGGGTGATCCTGAACCATATAAAATTAAATTATGAGTACATATATATAAAATATCATGTTATTTTAGAAAGATGTGATTTATTTAATTTTTTTCCAATTAATCACGTAGCTAAATTAGTCTTGGATATCCGATTTCGTTTTGGTCATAGTTTCTTCGTTACAACTCCGTTTTCGTTGGTTCAACTTGCCACTTCCTTGGATCGAGTCCCTCTTTAAGAATATGAACTGTAAATACCTTAGTTTGTATTCGAAATCACAAGTCATAGGTCAAACTTTGGTGAAACTTATGAAGTTAATCATTTTCCATCATGTAAACAACCTTAAATGATTATTTTTCTAAAAATACTTATACTTTGAGTTAAATCATAAAAATTTTATGCGTTAACATATTCATAGTAAAAATCATTTTTCCAGAAAATAAACCTCCAATTCAAAGTTTAAGATGGTTTTTAATTATCCAACCCAAAACAGCCCCCGGTTACACTCCGACGTCGTAAAAACAGTTTTTAAGGTGTTCTTTGAAAAACCAAGTTAAACCTTGTTAAATTAGCATATATTTAAGATATATTACAGGTCTTGAAGTATTTTAAAAGTTAAGTTAGAAGGATCTATTTAGTTTGCAAACAAGTTTGAAAACATTCAAACTATGTTCTTGTTGTTAAAATTTTATACCACAAAATAAGATAGCTATATATATATGAATCGAATAAGGTTATGAACATAGTTACTACCTCAAGTTCCTTGGACAAGGTTGCTGTAAAAGAGGAGTAAGAACCTAGAACCAAAAGGGTGATGGAATTGGATGAAAGATTGGAAGTAAGTTTGTGTTCTTGGAAGAATTCTTGAAGTGTTTTTGTAAGGGTTTTCTTATGGTGTTTAAAGCTTGTTTCTATGGCTAGATCTTCAAGGTTTCTTGCTGAATGATTATGGAGTTCTTAGAACTTGTAAGTAGGTGAATTAGAGAGTGGTTTAAGAGTAAGAATGGTGAGCTAAAAATGGTTTGGTGTTGGTCCTTAAAAACGTGACAAAGGGGGGAGCAAGGACAAAATTTTAAGCTTGTAATCTTGTGTATTTGTCAAACAATCATACAAAAGCAATTACCTCTACCTTAGGGCAGTAACAAGGGCTAGTTAGGTGGTGATTTGATGTGTATACACTAATAGTAAATACGTATAGAAGTTAGGTATGATACGACTACATATACTCTAGATATACGTATAGAAATCTTGTGAAAAATAGAATGAGGATTCAAATATAGCTATCTTTTGTGAATACACTTATATGATTTTATGTATTTAAGTCCTTAAAAGTGATTAAATACATTACATATACGATATATGTATAAACATTATAGGTTATAAGTATTTATGTCAAATAACGTTACGTATGGTTATCGTTTTGAAAACTTAAGTTAGTAGTTTCAAAATATACTTATAACTTATTGTTATTAATACAAAATGAGATATTAAAACATTCATTAATCATGTTAAATATGTATATATACATATATATACACAAACGTATAATTATCATATATTGTATAGTTCGTGATATCATCGGTCAAACTAGACGGTCAAACGTTGGGTAAATCTCTTTTCGGAAACATAAATCTCAACAATTTGGATTGCTTATCATGTTGGTAAGGTTTAATTTATGTAAATATTAATCTTATAAGTATAGAACGATCGAAAAAGTGCGGGTCGTTACAATTACATATTTATTTACAATCATTGGTTCGTGAATCGTCGGGATTAGTCAAGGTCAATTATATACATGAATATAGTTCAAAGTTTTCGAGACTCAACATTATAGACTTTGCTTATCGTGTCGCAAACATATAGAGATTAAGTTTAAATTTGGTCGGAAATTCCCGGGTCATCACATAATATAATTACATTAATAATACCTATCACTATAGTTTTACGATATTAATTGAACTTCATAAATTTTATAAAAGTATATTTTTATCATATATAAATTTTAATATATTTTTGTATTTATTAATGATTTTTTTTATTTACTTTAATAAAAATCGATAAATATATTTAAAACGACTATATTTATGTTATATAATAAACAAGCATAGATTTTGGATATCATTTTGAGTCAAGTTAACTTTTGTTGACTTTTGCATGATAATCTCGAGCATTAGGATTGTGATACACTATGACCAAACCTAGCTTATTAGACATGTATTGACCAACATATGTTCTCTAGGTTGAGATCTACGGTTAATTTTTCATTCCGAGTTTCGGTCACTTTTTGGTGAATGACCCTATGTGCTGCTAAGGTGAGTTTCATTTGCTCTCTTTTTAATTGCTTTTGCAATCTATATTTTTGGACTAAGAATACGTGCACTTTATTTTAAACGCAATGGATACAAGTACATACTAAATTCTACACCGAGTTTGAACCGAAAATCCCTTAGCTTTGGTAATTAGTAACTGCCGATTATAAGAACTGGTGGGCGCGAGTAGTTATATATGGATCCATAGGGCTTGACATCCCCGTCCGAGCTAGAGCATTAGCCTTTTAACGGACGTATGCTATTTGAGAAGCGTATACGTTGGTTTGCGTGTATTATTAAGATTATTATACAAAGGGTACTTATTATATAGACGTTAAAGTTCAGTTACCAAGGTGCTCTGTTACGTAGAATCTTTTGATAAACGTTTCTGGATGAAACAACTGAAATCTTGTGATCCACCTTTATATACAGATTATGCGCAACATTAAAACTATGAACTCACCAACCTTTGTGTTGACACTTTTAAGCATGTTTATTCTCAGGTTTCTAGAAGTCTTCCGCTGTTTGCTTATATGTGACACAAGCTATGTGCATGGAGTCATACATGCTTTATTCAAGAAAACTTTGCATTCACAAAATCATCACCGTGTATCTTATTTTGACTGCATTGTCAACGAATGTATTATGGTAAACTATTATTTATGGTAATTGTCTATATGTATAAATCATCAAACGTCGAAAACCTTAGAAATTGATATTCATTTATTGTGTACCTTTTGAAAAGAATGCAATGTTTACAAAACGTATCAAATAGAGGTCAAAACCTCACTATGAAATCAATGAATGATGTATTCGTCCAAAGGGATTTGGAAGGATCGTCACAGTTGGTATCAGAGCTTGAGGTCATAGGGGACCAGAATTTGCATTAGTGTGTTTAACTGGTAATTGTTAGGATGCATTAGTGAGTCTGGACTATGACCGCATATGTTTTTACCGAGTTTTGCTTATTATTTCTTGTCAGAAATTACCTGTTATTATCTTAAGCCTAAGACACGTTTTACTGCATTGATTGCATAGACAGTACATGGATAAATTTTGTATCTTAAGCATATCTATTACAGTAAACTCTGTCTTACACTTTCCGAAAATTTCTCCGTAACTTATGGGATTTTGGTATTATATATACATATGTAAATTATGTATCGGAGAATACCTAACTAAATCCTATAATCTATCTCATATCAAAATCAATTCCCTGATTATACAAGATGGATCACGTATCTAGTTCAAATTACTTAAATTAGCTATTCAGATATGGATATTCACCTGAACTCCGAAGACAGTGTAACCGGAATGGATCAACCAATTAGCCATCATCTATTCTGGATGAATTGGGGATGGGTTCGTAGTCTACTTAATCATTAGACACAAGAAGAAGGCGATCCCTTTCATCCACCACATTGCCCTCTTGGCTAAGAACCTGAAGCACTTACAGGCGAACCTGTTCGTAATACCATTTTCTCTCTCATTTCTAGAGTATCTCATCATGATTATATACTATCTCACATTCTAGATCTCATTCATCCGATCGTCCGAACCAACAATCATCCCGGTGTAATAGAAGAAGTCAACGAGCTTCACGCTCGGGTAGTGGCTTTGGAGAATATGGTGCAAAGGTTACAAGCACCAGCAGCAGCACCAGCACCGGTAGCAACAGTACCACCATCAGCAACACCAATAGTACCATCACCACCACCAACAACAACATCCACATCCCACGCTTCAACATCACAATTTGTACCTTGAGCATCAACGTCATACTCACCATAGATACCAAGGAGTACCAACAACAATAACCGATGAAGTATTGATTCATAACTTCATTGGAGAAATATTCTGCGGCGATTATGTAATATCTAAAGTCTTAGAAATTATCTATTCCAGCCATAACCATAAATCAGATGAGTGGACTGAAACGATAGAAGGACGAGTAGAAACCCTGACCGGAATGGTGCACGATTTACAAGCTAGACTTGTTTTACCAGCAGCATCGACTGTACCGTCAGCACCACCAACACCGGCAAAACTTGTAGCACTACAAGTTCCGCCAATTCTGTAATCACCAACATCATCACAAATCAACAATGCGTATATTGTATCAACGAGATATGAAGTATTAAATCATTTCCCCTGAAGAAATTATATGTATATTTAATATATATGAATTTTGAAATCAAAATAAATCTTTTCGTACTAAGCTATTACGTGTGAATCTTAACTAGTAGGTACTACTCGGTTAATTCATATTACTAATATGCTATGATGTACATCCTTCGTTAACGACTTAACCATCGTTAACTACAATCTCTGTTTCAACTCAATGAATTTCATTTCATAATAAACTTAGTGTATTAATCAACTACATGTTTGATTTTACACTTTTATCTTCGATATACTCGAAAATTTCTAGAAAACATCATTTATATCTTATGAAGATCATAAGAATTCCACGAGCACTAACATCATTCACCGAGGAAATATCAATAAAAATGAATAACGAAGTATTGATTCGTAATTTCATTTACGTTGAAGAGATAATCCACGAAGATTACGAAATTTCTAAAGTTTTAGAGATTATTCATTTCTAGTTCCAGCTGAAAATTAAATGAGCTTAATATGATATTAACTCATTAAATCTGTATTACATTTGAAGAAAATATACATACTAATATTTTCATAAAAATTGTGATAAAATTCTCTTGTACAAAATATTATTTGTGAAACTTTTAACGGGTAGATAATACCCAAAAGATACATAAATTCACAAATAATATGTTACATTCTTCGAATCTGATTCAGCAATCATCAACTATACTCAATGAAATATCCCGTTCTTATTGATTAAAAACGTTCCATATTAATTGATTTCGTTGCGAGGTTTTGACCTCTATATGAGACGTTTTTCAAAGACAGCATTCATTTTTAAAACAAACCATAACCTTTATTTCATAAATAAAGGTTTAAAAAGCTTTACGTAGATTATCAAATAATGATAATCTAAAATATCCTGTTTACACACGACCATTACATAATGGTTTACAATACAAATATGTTACATCGAAATCAGTTTCTTGAATGCAGTTTTTACACAATATCATACAAACATGGACTCCAAATCTTGTCCTTATTTTAGTATGCAACAGCGGAAGCTCTTAGTATTCACCTGAGAATAAACATGCTTTAAACGTCAATAAAAATATTGGTGAGTTATAGGTCTAACCTATATATATCAAATCGTAACAATAGACCACAAGATTTCATATTTCAATACACATCCCATACATAGAGATAAAAATCATTCATATGGTGAACACCTGATAACCGACATTAACAAGATGCATATATAAGAATATCCCCATCATTCCGGGACACCCTTCGGATATGATATAAATTTCGAAGTACTAAAGCATCCGGTACTTTGGATGGGGTTTGTTAGGCCCAATAGATCTATCTTTAGGATTCGCGTCAATTAGGGTGTCTGTTCCCTAATTCTTAGATTACCAGACTTAATAAAAAGGGGCATATTCGATTTCGATAATTCAACCATAGAATGTAGTTTCACGTACTTGTGTCTATTTTGTAAATCATTTATAAAACCTGCATGTATTCTCATCCCAAAAATATTAGATTTTAAAAGTGGAACTATAACTCACTTTCACAGATTTTTACTTTGTCGGGAAGTAAGACTTGGCCACTGGTTGATTCACGAACCTATAACAATATATACATATATATCAAAGTATGTTCAAAATATATTTACAACACTTTTAATATATTTTGATGTTTTAAGTTTATTAAGTCAGCTGTCCTCGTTAGTAACCTACAACTAGTTGTCCACAGTTAGATGTACAGAAATAAATCGATAAATATTATCTTGAATCAATCCACGACCCAGTGTATACGTATCTCAGTATTGATCGCAACTCAAACTATATATATTTTGGAATCAACCTCAACCCTGTATAGCTAACTCCAACATTCACATATAGAGTGTCTATGGTTATTCCGAAATATATATAGATGTGTCGACATGATAGGTCGAAACATTGTATACGTGTCTATGGTATCTCAAGATTACATAATATACAATACAAGTTGATTAAGTTATGGTTGGAATAGATTTGTTACCAATTTTCAAGTAGCTAAAATGAGAAAAATTATCCAATCTTGTTTTACCCATAACTTCTTCATTTTAAATCCGTTTTGAGTGAATCAAATTGCTATGGTTTCATATTTAACTCTATTTTATGAATCTAAACAGACAAAGTATAGGTTTATAGTCAGAAAAATAAGTTACAAGTCGTTTTTGTAAAGGTAGTCATTTCAGTCGAAAGAACGACGTCTAGATGACCATTTTAGAAAACATACTTCCACTTTGAGTTTAACCATAATTTTTGGATATAGTTTTATGTTCATAATAAAAATCATTTTCTCAGAATAACAACTTTTAAATCAAAGTTTATCATAGTTTTTAATTAACTAACCCAAAACAGCCCGCGGTGTTACTACGACGGCGTAAATCCGGTTTTACGGTGTTTTTCGTGTCTGCAGGTTTTAAATCATTAAGTTAGCATATCATATAGATATAGAACATGTGTTTAGTTGATTTTAAAAGTCAAGTTAGAAGGATTAACTTTTGTTTGCGAACAAGTTTAGAATTAACTAAACTATGTTCTAGTGATTACAAGTTTAAACCTTCGAATAAGATAGCTTTATATATATGAATCGAATGATGTTATGAACATCATTACTACCTTAAGTTCCTTGGATAAACCTACTGGAAAAGAGAAAAATGGATCTAGCTTCAACGGATCCTTGGATGGCTCGAAGTTCTTGAAGCAGAATCATGACACGAAAACAAGTTCAAGTAAGATCATCACTTGAAATAAGATTGTTATAGTTATAGAAATTGAACCAAAGTTTGAATATGATTATTACCTTGTATTAGAATGATAACCTACTGTAAGAAACAAAGATTTCTTGAGGTTGGATGATCACCTTACAAGATTGGAAGTGAGCTAGCAAACTTGAAAGTATTCTTGATTTTATGTAACTAGAACTTGTAGAATATATGAAGAACACTTAGAACTTGAAGATAGAACTTGAGAGAGATCAATTAGATGAAGAAAATTGAAGAATAAAAGTGTTTGTAGGTGTTTTTGGTCGTTGGTGTATGGATTAGATATAAAGGATATGTAATTTTGTTTTCATGTAAATAAGTCATGAATGATTACTCATATTTTTGAAATTTTATGAGATATTTCATGCTAGTTTCCAAATGATGGTTCCCACATGTGTTAGGTGACTCACATGGGCTGCTAATAGCTGATCATTGGAGTATATATACCAATAGTACATACATCTAAAAGCTGTGTATTGTACGAGTACGAATACGGGTGCATACGAGTAGAATTGTTGATGAAACTGAACGAGGATGTAATTGTAAGCATTTTTGTTAAGTAGAAGTATTTTGATAAGTGTATTGAAGTATTTCAAAAGTGTATAAATACATATTAAAACACTACATGTATATACATTTTAACTGAGTCGTTAAGTCATCGTTAGTCGTTACATGTAAGTGTTGTTTTGAAACCTTTAGGTTAACGATCTTGTTAAATGTTGTTAACCCAATGTTTATAATATCAAATGAGATTTTAAATTATTATATTATCATGATATTATCATGTATGAATATCTCTTAATATGATATATATACATTAAATGTCTTTACAACGATAATCGTTACATATATGTCTCGTTTAAAAATCATTAAGTTAGTAGTCTTGTTTTTACATATGTAGTTCATTGTTAATATACTTAATGATATGTTTACTTATCATAGTATCATGTTAACTATATATATATATCCATATATATGTCATCATATAGTTTTTACAAGTTTTAACGTTCGTGAATCACCGGTCAACTTGGGTGGTCAATTGTCTATATGAAACCTATTTCAATTAATCAAGTCTTAACAAGTTTGATTGCTTAACATGTTGGAAACATTTAATCATGTAAATATCAATCTCAATTAATATATATAAACATGGAAAAGTTCGGGTCACTACACTCAATACTTTCACAACAATATACATTCTTTCATAGAAATCAAAACAACCATACTCATTCGAATTCAATTACATATTCTGATTTTGAAACCGCAGAATTCAATTCGAGATATAACCGGTATCATCCCTCTTAGATTCCTAAATCTTTTAAAGCTATACTTTTACTTCAAAACTGTGCTAGAACATCATATGTATACATATAACATTCATCTCTTAGAATTATGAGCTTTCATTCTAAAATTCTGAAAATCAACCAGTCTACGAATCAATACCCTGAATGTTGAAAAAGTTGATGAAGCAGCAAAAACTGTAAATGACTTTAACAGCCAAAAGTTTGATGATAAAGAATTGTGTGTTGGCAAAGCTCAGAAAAAGAGAAAGTTTGGAACTGGAAAACGGATTGAGCAAATCATGAAGGAGGCTATGGTCAAATCACAAGGACGAAACCTGCCTTCAAAGAATTCAAATGATTCAGTATCTGCTGAAGCCATTAACGAATACCTTGCTTCCGAATCTAAACCCTTGCGGACAATATTCTTCATCTTCCTCTGATATTAGAAATTCTAAGATATCATCGTATCTTTCATTATAAATATCCTCCATATTTCTGGAGATAATTCCATAATCATTCTTATCGGAAATCAATTTTCTCCTTGCGATATATGTGTTACATCATAAAAGAAACTATTTTAAGTTTCTAAATTCTGAAACCTTCGAGTTTAAAATATGAATATTTTTGAAGTGGTGTTAGGAGCTGAAGCATGAGTTAGTATAATATAATGACGCTTGATCAACGTGATTATATTACAGTAAGTCATGCTGAGTTTCTAAATGGAACGTGATGATTCACAGATCATAACGTCATCATGTGCCATGTTACATGACTCTTACATTCTACCTCATCTCCAAACACATTAAGAACATATCTTCTTGATAGTTCTATTTTTCCGAATATTCTGGTAATTTGACAAGTCAAGATTGTGTCATTACAATTTCCTTCTTAGAACATTAATTATGTTCATTTCAAAATTAATATCTACGTATTCTGGACCATTATTCGCTTAATTTAAAGTCGGGAAGATAAAACAAAAGCATGAAGCTTCAAAATATCAATGGGAGTATAAATCACAGTAAATTGGAGAGAGTATTAACTGTGGATGTCAATGATTATGGAAAGACAGAAGCAGAGACATCGAAATATAAGGGAAGATATAAAACCTAACAACCATCCAGAAATTATAAACCGTATATATCGATGCATATAGCAATATAAAGACAAGGGAGGACTAAAAATACTATAAAACCAAGAGTATAGTAGAAGTGAATAGATTCTTCCGGCGGGAGATGAAAAAGAAGAATGACAGATATGAAAGTTAGGAGTATATTAAGAATCAGAACTGGATGAAGCATATTGATGAATACTTTAAAGTATGAGTTGATGGAGGAAGAATAGAAGGTGAGCTGTGGAAATAAAAAAACAAATGGGGTGAATTTATAGTAAAATATCCGACAGAGCAATCGAAATAGGTTATCGCATTTAATCAAAGAAGATCCTAATTTCCTTAATTATCGAAGAATCAAATCTTATTACGAAGATTTTCTCTAAATCCCTTGAAATTCGAAAATCAATCCTATCTACGTCAAAAGATATGTCGAATCTATATTTATTCATTTCACTCTTTTGTGATAACTTCACTCGTACTCTTCAATTAATAGAATCGTTTTATCTATATTACTCAATAGTGATAAAACTCTATATACCAACTCATATTCATCATAAAAACATTCTTATGATTAGCCATGACGACCACGATCAAATTTCGGGACGAAATTTCTTTAGCGGGTACGTACTGTGACGACCCGAAAATTTTTGAACAAATTTAAACTTTATCTTTATATCATTAGATAAATATTTCAAACATATATATTACGTACAAATTTACAATTCTAAATAAAAATATATATATATATATATATATTTTAACTTAGTCATAAAACGTCCCGATTTAAAATAATATATTTTGATAAACAACGAGCCACTGATTTATAGAAGCAAATGACCACAACGCTCAAATATGTAAGTTACATACCTTATAAAATGTTTCATTGTTGTCTAAGTCTAATTTTTGTAAAAGGTACACGTCGCGTAACGTAAAAGGCTAGTTTTCTAAACATACGAAAGTGCGGTCGAAAAACCGAAAGTGGTACATGAGTCGTGAGACCACGTCCGTGTCATTTTTGTAAAAATTATATTTTTACCATGAGCGTAAATATAATATAGTATTTAATTAATTCTAAAGATTAAATATATTAAATAATATATAAATTCAATGTATTACGTAGTATGAAATAAGATAAGAGTGTCGGCAATGCATTTTTCAACGTTTATGATTTGGACAAAGTTGCCATGCGATTGCATGACAATACCTCATCATACCCATGCAATCGCATGGATGGGGATATCATGATACATCTATAAATCGAGTGATTTAGCAGACTAGTTACACACACACATAATTTTTCCATCTATCTTCCTTTGAATTATATTTATATTATTATTATTATTATTATTATTATTATTAGTATTATTATTATTATTAAAATTAATATTAGTATTAATCTTATGGTTAGGAGTATTATTATTATTAGTATTATACATAAAATACTACGACGAGGTTCGGCTCGCGTGTTTTCAAGACGAGTTTTATGAGCGGGATAGAGTTAAGAAAATTATGGGTTATAGCTATGGAAGTGATGGGTAATGTTCATGGGTATGCTCGTGATGTCAATCTAGTGTTTATTATCTCTGCTGCGTCTACATACCTTTCCTGTAATATTGAATCTCAATATTAATACGTGAGTACTCATAAATTAACTTTTATATATTAATAGTATATCCCTGACTAGTGCTCGAGAATATAGGATTATGCATGCTTGTACTTTTTGATATTGCCATTAGATAGGTTAGGTTGAATCTTGAATTAGTTACATATGCGGTTGAAATAAGGCATAAGATATGCATGTCGTTGGAAAGCTGGCGAAAAATTAAGAACTTTTCATTTAGAATTCGTGTGATTTCGATGAACGGATTAAAAGATACGACCAACTGAATTTTTGTATTGTTATTAAAATGATTATTATTATTACTATCGTCGTTATTATCGTCGTAATTATTATTATTACAAAATAATACAACTTTTACACATTATTATTATTGTCAATTTTATTTTATTAAATAAATATGATACAAAGATATTTTTACCACGCGTAATATAATTACATTAATAATACCTATCTCTATAGTTTTACGATATTAATTGAACTTCATAAATTTTATAAAAGTATATTTTTATCATATATATAAATTTTAATATATTTTTGCATTTATTAATGATTTTTATTATTTACTTTAATAAAAACCGATAATTATATTTAAAATGACTATATTTATGTTATATAATAAACAAGTATAGATTTTGGATATCATTTTGAGTCAAGTTAACTTTTGTTGACTTTTGCATGATAATCTCGAGCATTAGGATTGTGATACACTATGACCAAACATAGCTTATTAGACATGTATTGACCAACATATGTTCTCTAGGTTGAGATCTACGGTTAATTTTGCATTCCGAGTTTCGGTCACTTTTTGGTGAATGACCTTATGTGCAGCTAAGGTGAGTTTCATTTGCTCCCTTTTTAATTGCTTTTGCAATCTATATTTTTGGACTGAGAATACATGCACTTTATTTTAAACGCAATGGATACAAGTACATACTAAACTCTACACCGAGTTTGAACCGAAAATCCCTTAGCTTTGGTAATTAGTAACTGCCGGTTATAAGAACTGGTGGACGCGAGTAGTTATATATGGATCCATAGGGCTTGACATCCCCGTCCGAGCTAGAGCACTAGCCTTTTAACGGACGTATGCTATTTGAGAAGCGTATACATTGGTTTGCGTGTATTATTAAGATTATTATACAAAGGGTACTTATTATATAGACGTTAAAGTTCAGTTACCAGGGTGCTCTGTTACGTAGAATCTTTTGATAAACATTTATGGATGAAACAACTGAAATCTTGTGATCCACCTTTATATACAGATTATGCGCAACATTAAAACTATGAACTCACCAACCTTTGTGTTGACACTTTTAAGCATGTTTATTCTCAGGTTTCTAGAAGTCTTCCGCTGTTTGCTTATATGTGATACAAGATATGTGCATGGAGTCATACATGCTTTATTCAAGAAAACTTTGCATTCACAAAATCATCACCGTGTATCTTATTTTGACTGCATTGTCAACGAATGTGTTATGGTAAACTATTATTTATGGTGATTGTCTATATGTAGAAATCATCAAACGTTGAAAACCTTAGAAATTGATATTCATTTATTGTGTACCTTTTGAAAAGAATGCAATGTTTACAAAACGTATCATATAGAGGTCAAAACCTCACTATGAAATCAATGAATGATGTATTCGTCCAAAGGAATTTGGAAGGATCGTCACAATAATACTTATGGTCGAGATATGAAGAGGTCACTGTACATCCGAAATAGATTTCAATTATTGGTAACCTAAGGCCCAACAGCTTGAGTTAACAACTCCGGCCTGGAATTATGCAACCCAGTTATGTGCAGCCCGTTAGCCAAGCCATACTCCGGACCAATTTTTGACAGGCGGATAGCCCAATACCTTTAATCAGAGCTGACACGTGTCATGTTATTAAGACCATTCGTAATGGTGAGCGGTGTCACTTTTGGTGTCACGTGCCTTTTTCCACTTTTTTGATGAGTAGGACGTGTTACTTTTCTGAGTAGAGTAGTGGTGTTGTTTCTTTTTTGGTTTACTTTTAGTGAAATGTTGATGTGGCATTTTATTTTTCTTTATCCTGTTTTATTTAATTGTATTTATATTATTATATGATATGATTATATTTATATTTTAAATATATTTTTAAACTCTAACGGCTATATTATTAACCGTTTTTTTTCAAAAAAAAAACGGCTAGTTTTTACCTCTATATATACAACCACCCTTCTCAAATCATTAACACACACTTCATCTCTTCTAAAACTCTCAAACCATAAAACACACACTTCGAAATGAGTCCGTTGAATGTTGTTGTTAAAGTTCATTACGGAGGTGAGTTTGATCGAGAATTGATGAATTATACCCCGTATGAAACACGAGATTATTACATGGATATTCGTAAGTGTCCAAGTTATATGCCGTTGCTTGAGTTGCTCCAGCGAGACATAATCTATCCCACTAAACAAATATGGTTTTTCAAAAAACCCAACGCTCCTGCCTCGCTACTAGAGGATGATCACTGGTATAATCTTAAAGCAGCATCTTCACGATCCCTAGCTATATAAACCCGGCTTCGAGGAAATCGCGAACTGCTTGCTTCTCCATCGACTTCTTCTTCCGTTATACTATTAATAAAACTAACAATTTTTTCATCATCGGAATCATCATCAAGAAACTCGAGCATCTTGTAACTGTCTTTCATTGTGAAAAAAAATAAAATTGTTGTTTGTATGTTAGTAGTATTTGATTAAAAGAATGGAAGTAGGATTGTTGGATGTTTGTGTGTGAAATATATATATATATATATATATATATATATATATATATATATATATATATATATATATATATATATATATATATATATATATATATATATATATATAGAGAGAGAGAGAGAGAGAGAGAGAGGAGAGAGAGAGAGAGAGAAAATACTGAATTTTTTATTTTTTTTAATAGCCAACGGCTAATTGAAACAGTCCAACCAGAGCTCACCACGTGTCAGCAACGTCCGTTGCTTGTTACGTTTCTTCGACACAAACGAGAAAGTGACGCGGTGAAGTGACCCAGGGTTACGGCCGAACTTGGCGTTTCAATGTGCCAAGTGTGAAAGTGACGGGGTCACTTAGGACCCGTTACGAATGATCTAAGAAACAAATCAGGAAAAATTCCACACGCACTAAACAAAAGTTCAAAAAGATTATCCAACGATTTTTTTTTCATTTCTTCCCTTGATTTTCTTCCATCGCACTACTCACTAATGTAAACAAAATTTAAACAAATTTCTTTTTTAACTAAAACATATGCCGATCAATGATTATTGTAGTATTTTCTTTTCGCTCCTTAGACTCGAAACAATTATAAAATTTTATATGCAGCTTAGCACAAGATGTACTAGCAGCAAACGCTCTGTCCAAAATCTATATACTTCGTGTTTTTTCACTCAATATAGACAAATTAATCTTGGAGACACACAAATAGATAATTAATATTAACAAAAGCCCTTAAGAACTCAAACAATCCAGGCTCGTGGTACAAATCATGTCTAGCAATCATCTTAATTAAACTTGCAATAATAAATATGTTTTCATTGTTACCCTAAGAAATTACATATATATAGTCCTAATCAAACTTAAATAAGAAACTTTAAACCTAATTCCAAATTAAAGGATCAACGCTTCCTTAGCCTGTTGACGAACAATCTCTTGATCTTGTGATAGTCACTGAGCTTCTAGAGCCGTCATAGATAAACGAGAAGCGAGAAAGACCATTGTAATCCCTATTATCCCTGCCACAGCGAATACACCCTTTCGAGTTTCAACACAATAATAGTCGCTCTCCGATATTGGCCACTCTTTTATGTGATCCAACTCATTACTTAGTCCCTCTAACAACATGCATTCTGCACCCAAAAATAAGAACCTGTAATAAAATACAAAATAAACTAATTACAAATTAGCATTAAGTGACATATACATTATATTTTAAGGTTATAATTAATGTGGTTACTGGACATACCAAATGATATCGAAGAGAAGTGAAGCTTTCAAAGTGCCGGGATTGTCATTATCGTGAGGAACATATGTCATAAATCGACTAGGGTCGAGGCCTGATATACTAAGGTATGATAGCAAGGGTCTGAATAGCAATATCATAACAATTGCGAGTGACACAAATGCACCTGTAGCACAAAGGAATGGCGTTCTCCCATTGTTGGTGAACGTGCAATCGCGCTTATATGAGTCTTCTCCACCAGAACCATCACTCATCTCTCGTATCAACTACACAAGTTTTAGATTACACTCGTTAACTTCTTGTACATTTCACAACGGACACTTTAAATTAAACTAATGTATAAAATTAAGTCTTTGCAACATTTTTTTTCACACAGGACTTTTGTACGTAGCGTTATATATATAATTTAATTTAAAGTGGCAGTTGTGAAATTATACAAAAACTTGATGCACCTTAACGACAACGACATATCAGAAAAACACTGTTGTTCGAAAGCCATTTTATAATTATAAATATTTGTAAATCGATATTGGCACGGCCATATTAGAAGAGTGTTTACATACAGTTGTTGCATCTTTTCTGGATTACAGCTGAATATAATGATTATATTATAGGACAACCTGGTCTTATAATAGCTGGTAATGATATGTATGTAATAGCACCCTAACTAGGGCGACTATGAAAGGATAGTTAACAGGGCCGGTTCTGAGTTATCCAGTGCCCCGAGCGAGGCTGTAAAGAAAGGCCCCTATATTAAAGAAATGCACCGAGGCGACGTATAATGTATTGAACATGCCATGTGCCATAACATGCAACGTATTTACAGAACAAAAAGGTTTTTATTTACAGTGAACATATATTTAGAAAGCAAAAAGTATTTTATTTATTAAATTATAATTTCCGAAAAAAGTAAGTATTTGTAGAGTAAACTGCTATACACATGCATATGCTATTTGTAGAATTAAATCATAATTGAGTTAAATCATAATTTCAGAGAAAAAATAAGTATTTAGAGTAAGTATTTATATATCTAAAGCTTAAGAAGGAGTTTGGCAGTGAAGTTAAAACTAATAAGTTGACACATCCCACATCGCTTAAGATATAAACATACATTCAATATAAAAAAAGGGAAAAAAAATAACATTAACAAAAGTTAACAGCTTGAAATTTTAGTTGGGCGGGCTTCTCTACTCATCTATATGACTATAGCCCGAAGCAAAATCCAATTTGAACTTGGGCCCCTATAAAGAATGGGCCCTGAGCACTTGCATGCACCCCTATTGGGCCAGCTATGATAGTTAATCACCTGAGAGCGAGTTGACTCGGCAACAAGACAGAGAAAAAAGCTTAGCAAGCCAAGAAGTATGGAGAAGGAAATCAAAACGACACCGGTTTTGCCGTCTGATATCAGCCCATTTACGAGTAGGTACAGGATCAGCATTTGTGACCGCCATTGAAGTTTAGTATGAATGAATGAATTTGGGGGATGCTGTTCCCTATTTATTAAAATGATAAATTAAAAAGCAACCAATGAATACGGGGTACTTTATTAAAAAATGTTGAACAAGTGCAAGAAGTAGAACCTTTTTTTTTTTTTTTTTTTTTTTTTAAGAGTAAACATGGCACCTGTTGCTGTTGCTGTTGCTGTTAAGTTCGATCAGTCACTTTGATCAGTCATATACAGTCTTAACTCTTTAACTCATCCCAGAAAAAGTAAAAGTAAAGCTACAAAGCAACTAAGCAAGTCTAGTCTAGCTTTAAAAGTAAAAGAAAACATGTACTCCGTAGTTACTTGACCAAAAAAAATTCGACCACTACCTTGAGAAGATTTCCCTTTTTCTACGAGATAAATTAAAAGTAAATTAAAGTAAATATCTCCTTCAAGTTAACTCCTTCAAGTTTTTTTTTTTTTTTTTTTTTTTTTTTTTGTAGGATGGTTCTTTCTTCGTTCAGTTACATGCCATCTTCAGCAAATGTTTGGGCTCTTAAGCCCAATTTTTGATGGGTCTGCTATATTTGTCACTTGGGCATGTTCAACTTTTATTTTCAATTGGCCTTGGTGGGCTTGGTGTATCCAGGTCTCACGGACTTGATAAAACGCTAGGTTCTTCAATTTGTCACGTTGTAATTTCAATTTGGTTTTCGTATTCTTTCGGATTCAAAAGCCTCTTACAATGTATCATGTTTGATTATTTTCATCTTTTTGATAAAGATTTATTTAATATATTTCATCTTTTTCGCCCAAAAAAAAAAACGATAGAAAAATTAGAGTTAAACATCATCATATGCATTGCTCAATATCTCTCATTTTAGAAAATATACATGAAGAAAGTGGTGATGATGATAACAACTATGTTAGTTACGTATGGTTTGATTGTATATTTGTTTGTCTTTTTCATCAATTGACGAAAAGACTTGGTTATATGTTATCGTTATTTTTGGGGAAAAAAAACTATGTTAGTTACGGCAAGTACAAATGCGCTAATTAATATTGATCAAAATCAACGCAAGATCATTCAAAATCAGGGTCTTGTCCCGCGATGATTGATAGTTGTCTGGCGATGATTGATAGTTAACAAGACAGAGAAAAAAGCTTAGCAAGCCAAGAAGTATGGAGAAGGAAATCAAAACGACACCGGTTTTGCGTCTGATATCAGCCCATTTACGAGTAGGTACAGGATCAGCATTTGTGACCGCCATTGAAGTTTAGTATGAATGAATGAATTTGGGGGATGCTGTTCCCTATTTATTAAAATGATAAATTAAAAAGCAACCAATGAATACGGGGTACTTTATTAAAAAATGTTGAACAAGTGCAAGAAGTAGAACCTTTTTTTTTTTTTTTTTTTTTTTAAGAGTAAACATGGCACATGTTGCTGTTGCTGTTAAGTTCGATCAGTCACTTTGATCAGTCATATACAGTCTTAACTCTTTAACTCATCCCAGAAAAAGTAAAAGTAAAGCTACAAAGCAACTAAGCAAGTCTAGTCTAGCTTTAAAAGTAAAAGAAAACATGTACTCCGTAGTTACTTGACCAAAAAAAATTCGACCACTACCTTGAGAAGATTTCCCTTTTTCTACGAGATAAATTAAAAGTAAATTAAAGTAAATATCTTCTTCAAGTTAACTCCTTCAAGTTTTTTTTTTTTTTTTTTTTTTTTTTTTTTTTTTGTAGGATGGTTCTTTCTTCGTTCAGTTACATGCCATCTTCAGCAAATGTTTGGGCTCTTAAGCCCAATTTTTGATGGGTCTGCTATATTTGTCACTTGGGCATGTTCAACTTTTATTTTCAATTGGCCTTGGTGGGCTTGGTGTATCCAGGTCTCACGGGCTTGATAAAACGCTAGGTTCTTCAATTTGTCACGTTGTAATTTCAATTTGGTTTTCGTATTCTTTCGGATTCAAAAGCCTCTTACAATGTATCATGTTTGATTATTTTCATCTTTTTGATAAAGATTTATTTAATATATTTCATCTTTTTCGCCCAAAAAAAAAACGATAGAAAAATTAGAGTTAAACATCATCATATGCATTGCTCAATATCTCTCATTTTAGAAAATATACATGAAGAAAGTGGTGATGATGATAACAACTATGTTAGTTACGTATGGTTTGATTGTATAGTTGTTTGTTTTTTTCATCAATTGACGAAAAGACTTGGTTATATGTTATCGTTATTTTTGGGGGAAAAAAACTATGTTAGTTACGGCAAGTACAAATGCGCTAATTAATATTGATCAAAATCAACGCAAGATCATTCAAAATCAGGGTATTGTCCCGCGATGATTGATAGTTGTCTGGCGATGATTGATAGTTGTCTGACATTTTGAGCCGTTTTGATTAATCACATCAAACCCCACTTCTTTACCAATTAACCTACAATTATATTCGATTTACAGTATATTAATCATGTTTTTTCTTTTGTAGAAAATAGGACGTCCGTGTGTTGCAGCGAGATATTTTTTTTTTTTATGTTCCAAATTAATTGTCATAAACTAAATACAAATTAATTGTTTAATAAAATAATACATATAACTTATATCTAATAGCAATTTAAAAAGTAACTAGTATATTTTTTGACATTATTAACTAAGTGTTTGCTAAATTCGATGGTTAGCAAAAATGAAGTAAAGTAGAAAAAAAAAATTATTGAGGTTGGTAAAAAAAGAGAGGGTTACTATTCAGTTAGATTGTCGACCAATAAAAATGATCCTCTACATTTTGTATCTTAGCACATGTGTAATATATATATATATATATATATATATATATATATATATATATATATATATTAACTTATATGTAATAGCAATTTAAAAAGTAACTAGTATATTTTTTGACATTATTAACTAAGCGTTTGCTAAATTCGATGGTTAGCAAAAATGAAGTAAAGTAGAATAAAAAATTTATTGAGGTTGGTAAAAAAAGAGAGGGTTACTATTCAGTTAGATTATCAACCAATAAAAATGGTCCACTACATTTTGTATGTTAGCACATGTGGTAATACATATACATACATATACACATATATATACATACATATACATATACATATATATATATATATATATATATATATATATATATATATATATATATATATATATATATATATATATATATATATATATATATATATATATGTATGTATGTATGTACGCGTTACAATTGATAAAAATCGCCAGGACTATTATAACCTACACATCGTTCTATTGAACGCAAGAAATGACAAATACAACATGCAACAATTGACCACATACCACAATAATGTACAATACAATGCCCATATGACAACCAGTAGAAATTACCCTATAATACTTCTGCAACAAACATCCAGTGCCATAAAAAAATACATCGTTGATTCGAGCCCCACAATGCGAAACCCTCACAAAACACACTGGCTACCAAACACACAACCTGCTCAGTGCTCAATCCATGAAGCTTCAAGAAGCGCCCGCCAAGAATCTCAAGAACATATTCCTCGTGACCGCAACTTGAGAACCAAAAGAAACTACCGATAACCAAAAAAACCAAAGATCACCCGCAATCAAAACCAATACAATGTAATATGTAAGCCTAAATCTAAATCTAATAAACATAAATATTAACTAAATATTATTATTAAATTAAATAATCTTTAATAGAGTATATAATTGTTGAAACATATTTTTTTACAAATTTACACGGTTGGTTAATAAAGTTTGTTAAATTGTACGGATGAACTTAAAAAAATTTACGTTGATGGCCTAAAACTTTGTACTTATTATGTGGTTGGTACCCGATGCAATCGATCGTTTAATATTATCGTTAAAATTTATCTTGTGCCTGGCACGTGAGGGTAAAATCATCATTTCAGTTTTGTTTTAGTTTTGTTCATCCTTATCATGTCAGCTTTGGTAAAGTCACAACACTCAAAAACATATATTTTTTGATTAAAAGAAAAAAGCAAAATGAAAACTGAAATGAAATGAAAATTCAAATGATATTGCTCGGTTTACACTATATTTTCTCGCAATATTGGGTTCTATTTTGTTGATTTTGTGTTAAGGATTGAAGATTTGATGATGATTATATAATTTGAAGATTACGCCTTTTATGTCAAGGTGATGTTTCGGTTAAGAGTTGGTGATTTTTGGTGGTTTTCAAGTGTTTCGGGGCCAAAATATCGAGTATTAAGTTCCAGGTACGAACTCGAGTTAACGTCAAAAGTTAAAGTGATTTCACAAGCTTAAAATGGAATTTCAGGCCTCGCGATCGCAAGGATTTGGTCACCAGTCGCGAGATCATAGTCGAGGCCATGCTCGCAAACCGAGAAGAGAAAAGCGACCGCGAAGCACCCAATCTGGATGCCTCGTGATCGCGAGGTCGGAAGTGCAAGCAAGATCGCAGTCACGAGGCTGTGGCGGTCAGGATCAACTAATTAATCAAATTGTCAAACAGTTTTTAGGGTATCACGAATTATATCAGACTTTGGGCGATTTCCAAGCTATTTTAGGGGATCCAAACCCTATTTTTATCATCTTGAAGAGGGCTATTCATAAGAGACATTGGTTTAATCATCTAGATCATTTGTACAATTGTTTATTCATCTTTGTTAGTGATTTTTAACATGAATACTTTTGTTATCTATTGTTTGGTTAATTTTTCTAGCATGTTAGGCTAAAACCCTTTAGTTTTTGCTCAGATGTATTAGCCTTCTGAATATGGATTGTTCTTATTTCCATGGATTTAATTGATTTGGTTTTATTAACTTTGGTCAAAGACCTATTGTTATGCATGCTTTCTACTTAAATTCGATTATACATGTTATCAACTAGTTATTGTGAGATAAATAGTGATAGATAATATGTACTTCAACACTTTAAGTGATCTAGACGTGTAGATATTTGATTTCAAGTGATTGAATTGAATGTTTATGCGGTAATTGAATGGTAGTTTGGCATCATAATCGGGTATTTACATTGAGTGATCTTTATAGTTAATATTTCAAGTGATTTTAATCCGGACTAAATCTTAATAGCTTTATCTTAGTGGTTTATAATTATTGGGTTTAATCAAAAGAACCATTGTTGTGTGAATCAGTTACTTTACTTTGATTACATAATTTGTTGACTAGTTTACGTGAGTTCATTAGTGATAAACAGATTATGGTTCAACTCTTAGGAGATCTAGACATTTACATGTGAGTGTGAGTGGTGATTAATTGGTAAATCGATAACACAGTCGTGTAGTTACTTCGAGTGATCGGTGTAATTAAGGTTTTATGTGAGTTTAACCTAGATTGAATCACAGTAGTTTGACAATTTATGATTTGATTGTCCGGATGAGATTAATGTGAGTTAGTCAAGTTTGGATGATCGGGTTATAACTTATCAGACATTTAATCGGTTTGAATTGAAAGAACAATCCACGTTTTTAGTGAATCATCTGAGTTAACACTGTTTCGTCCATCTTGTTATTCATTTATTTACTTTTCGTATTTAGTTTAATTACAAAACTTCCACTTTTATAGTTTTTACTTTAGAATGATTAATAGTTTTAATTCTTAAACAACCGCTCTATGTGGACAAACCTGAACTTGCTAAATACTTTACTACATTGATCCAGATAGTTGCCTGATTCGTGTAATAAAACCATTTAGTTTAGGGCATTAATATTTAGTGTGGTTTTACCTCATCACCCAATAACAAAACCTAACTAAAAAAAGTTAATCCTTCATTCTTAAACCAACAATTAAGTGACAAAATGGGATTGTAAATCAATAAAGCATTTAATAAACCCTAATTGTATTTCTTCAAAACATCAAAATCATTAAAGGTATAAATTGCGATCCATCTTCAATGTTTTATTATTCGCATCACTTCTTTTAAACCCAATGAACAAAAACAAATAACGTTAAGGTTGATATGAAGCATTTTTATAATATATATATATATATATATATATATATATATATATATATATATATATATATATATATATATAATATAATATAATAAATACTAAAAATAAAAAATAAATTATTGATTGTCACTTCACAATAACACAATTAACAAAAATAAATTATGTTAACCTAGATCTGTAGCAGAATTTGACAATTGCGTCTGTGCATCGGAATTAGTTCCGAAACCATCTCTATTATGTTTGCCAAAACTGACGATTGCGTCTCTGCATTGTTTTTAAACAGAGTCTCTGCATTGTTTATTCTAATTTTGAAGCATCGTTAGTGAGGAGGTTACTAGGGATTTGGGGGCATTTGTGATGGTGGATTCTGGTGGGATGATCGATAATGGGTTCTTGCTCGTTCTGAAGGAACTAAGATCATATTATTTCATATATTGATTTTGGTTCGATTCACATGCAAATGCTTTGTGATTTTTGAGATTTGAAATTTATAGAACATACTTGTGATTTAAATAAAAACTTAAGTTTTTGAGGATGATGATATGTTCACAAATTGTCTAATAATGTTTACAAGAATTTGTTTTTAATTTGCAATCTCATTTTATCATTTAATTGTTGATTTTAGGATGAAGGATTTAATTTTTGTTTAGTTAGGTTTTGTTCTTTGGATAGATGATTTTACCTTCACGTGCCGGGCACATGCTAGATTTTAACGATAATATTTAACGATCGTTAGCATCGGTTACCAACCGCGCAACAAGTACAACGTTCGGATGTCATCTATGTAAAAAAAAAAAAAAACTTTAAGGTCATCCATATAATCTAGAACAAGCTTTAGGGACCTAAAAAAAACAACTCACACGTTAATTTGCAACATTTTGTATATATCTTAATTAAAATAAGAGATAAGAGACTAGACTATGACATTTCTTGCTTCTTAAAACTACTACTACTATAGTCACTTAGTATCGAGTTGTTAGCAACTATCCATTTTCCCCACTAATTAATTAAACATCTCATAATCTGCTACTAACTAATTATGACTCCATTAAATTAACTATGCATCAAGATTACAACTACCCAACATCAATTGCCTTACAATCTTCATGGAGCTAGATGATTAAAGTGTTGACATTTCTATAACCTGCAGGTGGCCACCATTTTGTTGATCTTCTAATCGCCACTCTGTTTGTGAACCTATCTTTGATAAATCATAAGCAAGGTCGTTGGTTATAGACCCTATTAGCCCTGCCACAATGAATAATCCAGTTGGAACAATAAAACAGTGATTCCTGGGAGTTGACCACCCTTTTAAATGGAGTGATTCAACAATTACTCCAAATAACAACAGTAGTTGCGCAATCGAAAAACATATCCTGTAATAATATATAACATAGTAAGTAAATAAACTGATCATTATCATCAGCAATTAGTATTTAGTATTAATATTAATATTAATATTTAATAATAATAAAATTGTAAACGTATGTACCAAGTGGTAATATAGAGAAACCTAGCTTTTCGAGTGATGGGATAATTATTGCCAAGAGGAATCCATGTCATAAGTAGAGTTGGGTCGAGGGATGATTTTGTAAGGTATGACGTCATGTGTTTGTGGTTCAGCATCATCCCAAATGCGAGGGACAAAAATCCAAAGATGGCGCAAAGCAATGGCGTTATCCCGTTCCCGCTGTATCTGCACTTGCTGCCATTCTCTCGTATCAACTACAAAAAAAAAAAAAAAAAAAAAAAAAAAAACAAAAAAAAAAAAAGATAATAAATAAAATAAAATAAAATAAAATAGATACTCCGTATACAAAAGGATATAAGGATAGAAATTAAACCGGCCTGAGTGCGTTTTATTTCGGCAATAATAGCAAGACCAAAGCAAAGCGTGCCAAGAAAAAAAGCTAACTCTAACAACCATCGATCTGTATTTCGTGTGGTATGGGTGATCTCTTCATGGGTAGGTGCTGCAGGATCAGTATGTGTGACCTGATGATCCATAAAGATCGAGTAGTACTATTCTTCTTAATTTCAAATGGAAAAAACTTGAGAGGAATTTGAGCTTTTTTACTTGTTTAAATAGACAGCTTATACAGCTGGAGTACTAAAATTAATTGAAGCAGGAGCTATATGTCTATTGCTACGTTACTCATGTTAATGTTAATATTCCGTACCATACAAATTCTAGTGGTTGTATTTAGTTTTCTACCGTAGTTCATTTGTTCACTATTTTAATTTGTTTGTATTTTGTATTTTTTGTTGAACGACGATTTTGTATTACTATTTTTTTAGATATCTGTTTTATTTAAGTTCTTAGTTTTCTACAGAGTAATTCATTTGTTTACTTATGCCATCCAATTTACTTGGAATGAGATTGTTCCATGTCAATTGCACAAGTCCTTTTATTTTAGTCATTACTTTATGTAATAATATCAAAATATTATTAAAGCGGACTATCGGTTATGCAGTGGATTCAGTAAAACAGACTATCAAAATTTAACACTCCCTATTAATATAAACCCCATGTCTAACAATTCATGTATCTGAGACATCATTTCCCTGATTTCAGAAGGAGCTAACCTATAAGGAGCCTTAGCTACTGGAGTTGTTCCCGGAACCAACTCAATCTTATACTCTACTTCTCTTACCGGCGGCAACCCCAGTAATTCATCGGGAAATACTTCAAGAAATTTCGAAACCAGCGGAATATCGGTAACCGATCTTTTCTCTATCTTAGCATCAATAACATAAGTCATAACAGACTCACACCCTTTAGAAAGTGACCTCTTCGCCTTCATCATAGAAATCAATGGAAAACTAACCCAATTCGTTCCCCTCGGGCTACTATACGGGTTTCATCGGTCAAACGGAAGGTTACAATCTTCTTATCACACTTGATGTGGGCCTTATGTAGACTCATCCAGTTCATCCTAACACTACGTCAAAACTAGGGATAGGCAACACTAAACAAGACATAGCAAGCGGTCTACCATCAATTTCTATACTAACTCCAGACAAATACGTTGTGATTGGAGCTGTCTTACCATCAGCTACCTCTACTTTAACAGGCTCGGGCAGCACAGTAGCAGGTAACCCAAACTTAGTACAGAAATCTTTAGACATAAGCGTCCTATTTGCGCCTGAATTAAATACTTTAGCAGGTATTGAGTTGATCAAGAACATATCGGTTATGACGTCATCGGTATTAGTAGCGACCTCCACTATCATCTGAAAGGCCCTTGCTTCTGCAGTCGGCGGGTTCTTCCTCTTCTGTCCACTAGAGGCCGTGAAACCCCCGACAGATGCTGAACGCGCCCCTGACCCTGCCCCAGGAACTTGCGCCCTTTGACGCCTGACAACTAGCTGAACGGTGACCCAGCTGGTGACAACTCCAACACACATTCTCCCTGAAGGAACACCCTGAGACTCATGACCTACCATACTACATGATAATGCTAAAAACGAACATATATTTCATCGCATTATCCCTCAAGAAAGACAAGCTTTTAGTTGCAGTCGTCCTATTTACAAGGAATATTTGTTTAAAAATTAAAAGGTGAAGACAAAAGACAGATTCGACAAATTGAAGACGCAAACGACTAAAAAGCTAAAAAGTACAAAGTACAAGCAAAGAGGTTCAAATTATTGATGAGAAACGTCTCAAAATTACAAGAGTACAAGACGCAAAACGCAAAGTACAAGATATTAAATTATACGAAAGGACGTTCGAAAATCCGGAACCGAGATATGAACCAGCTTTCAATGTACGACGCAACGGACCGAAAGTTACAAATTAATTATGTATATAAATATAATATAATATATAATTAATTATATAAATTATATATTTATAATATATTTATATAATTAAATCCGTCGGCAGACTAAGATCCAAACTTTTGTGAGCTGGATTCCACAGCTCCGCACTCGCGGAGCTTTGAATACCAAAAAGGCCGCACTCGCGGAGCACTCTCTGGCTATAAAAGAACATGCATTTCGACGATTTAGATACACCTTTTATTTTTATATATATTTTTCTTTCCCCATTTTTATGTATCAAGTATCACTCCAAATCGTAATCTCAATTTGTAATTTTAATTTTAAGTTAGTGATAATAATAAAGATCAAATAGTCGAATGTTTTAAGGTTTTGTAAGTCGAAACTCTGTCCGTGTACCACTACGCTAATAACACCCACTGTAAGTTATGTTTATGTTATTTTCATTAATGTCTCGTAGCTAAGTGATTATTATGCTTATTTAAGCCGAAGTAATCATGATGTTGGGCTAAAAATATTAAAATTGGGTAATTGGGCTTTGTACCATAATTGGGGTTTGGACAAAAGAACGACACTTGTGAAAATTAGACTATGAGCTATTAATGGGCTTTATATTTGTTTAACTAAATGATAGTTTGTTAATTTTAATATAAAGATTTACAATTGGACGTACCTATAAATAACCATATACACTCGATCGGACACGATGGGCGGGATATTTATATGTACGAATAATCGTTCATTTAACCGGACACGGGAATGGATTAATAGTCACTAGAAATATTAAAACAGGGGTGAAATTATGTACAAGGACACTTGGCATAATTGATAACAAAGTATTAAAACCTTGTTACAGTTTAAGTCCCCAATTAGTTGGAATATTTGACTTCGGGTATAAGGATAATTTGACGAGGATACTCGCACTTTATATTTATGACTGATGGACTGTTATGGACAAAAACCAGACGGACAAATTGAATAATCCAGGACAAAGAACAATTAACCCATGGGCATAAAACTAAAATCAACACGTTAAACATCATGATTACGGAAGTTTAAATAAGCATAATTCTTTTATTTCATACATAATTCCTTTATTTTCATATTTAATTGCACTTCTAATTATTGCACTTTTATTTATTGTTATTGTATTTAATTGCACTTTTATTTATTATCATTGTATTTAATTGCACTTTTAATTATCACTTTTTAATTATCGTAATTTTATTTCATCGCACTTTTATTTATTGCAATTTCATTATCGTTATTTATTTTACGCTTTAAATTAAGTCTTTTATTTATTTAATATTTTACATTAGGTTTTAACTGCGACTAAAGTTTTAAAAATCGACAAACCGGTCATTAAACGGTAAAACCCCCCTTTTATAATAATAATATTACTTATATATATATTTGTATTTTTATAAATTAAAACTAATATAGCGTTAAGCTTTGTTTAAAGATTTTCCTGTGGAACGAACCGGACTTACTAAAAATTACACTACTGTACGATTAGGTACACTGCCTATAAGTATTGTAGCAAGGTTTAGGTATATCCATTCTATAAATAAATAAATATCTTGTGTAAAATTGTATCGTATTTAATAGTTTTTCCTAGTAAAATATACACTATTTCATATACGCCTCGCATAACGCCAAGTATTTTTGGCGCCGCTGCCTGGGATTCAACATTTAACGCCGAAGCGAGACGCTATTATATAAAATAAAAAAAAAATTAGTTTTTACGTTATTTTTGTAAAAATATATTTACATAAGTTTTAAATATCAAAAATATAAAAACATAAAAATATATATATCTTTAAGTCTTTAAAAAAAAGGTATTTTTAGTTATAAAATACTCATAAGTGATTTTTATTTAAAATATAAGTTATAGTTATATTATAAAACATTTTTTTTTAAACAGAAAATTTAAAAAAACAAAAAAAAAACTGAACCTGAATAAAAAAATCAAACCCTTCTGAGCTGAAATTAAACCCTCCGCGACTCGCGGAGAAGTTGAACTGGACCATACCGCACTCGCGGAGGTCCTCTGACAGGTCAAACCTGGTATCATTTATTGCGAAATTAGGGTTTATTTATATTAATATTAATATTAATTAGGTTTTAATTTTAAATTAATTAGTTTTAGTTTTTTAATTTGTATTTTTAAGTTATATTAAGTTTTATTAAATAATTTATAAAATTAATAGTTTTATAAAATAAATAATATAAAAATAATATTTTTATAAAAATTGTAATTTTTACAACTTTAAGTTTATTTTTATATTTTGTCTCTTTTTAATTATTTTAGCGTAATTTTTGTATTTTTCGCTCGTATTTAGTTTTAAATCATAGTTTTAGCCATAGTTATTTTTATTTCTAAATTTTTAAGATTTGCCGTAAAATCCCTTAAGTGCTTTTTCTTAGACTAAGATTTAGGTGCTTTAGAATTTTACGACGCTACAAATTTTAGTTTCTTTTTAAGTTACGACGCGCTACTTTCTTATTTTTATTTTTTCGACGCCTATTATTTTTTGATCTTTTTATTTTTCGAAGTTTTTCGACGCGCTCTTTTTCTCTTGTGACGACCCGGAAATTTCTGACCAAATTTAAACTTTAATCTTTATATTATTCCGACACGATAAGCAAAGTTTGTTAAGTTAAATCTCAAGAATTTTAAACTGTGTTCATACATTCATTATAACCTCGACCAAATTCCGACGATTCACGAACCGTTATATATAAATAGATATGTATATATATATATATATATATATATATATATATATATATATATATATATATATATATATATATATATATATATATATATATATATATATTATAACTTGAGAATATTAATAAAGTATTAAACGTATAATACTTTACACGAACGTATTTGTTTCAATATGATTTTTGACAAAATTAAAAAAATATATTAAATGATTGAATTATCAGAAACATTGAATTATGATTACAAGTCTCTGTTGAGAGGTCCACTATGATTTGAAAAAATCTATTCCTCTTAACGATATTCAGAATAATTTGTAAAGCTATTTATAAATAAAAACAAAAAGTGTCATTTACGAAAGTTAGACAAAGGTTAGTGGAGAATTGGTTTCCATAATATTCTATTAATCTATTTTCAAACGTACAAAGACGTTTTCAGTTTAAAAAGAACTTTATTATTAAAACGTATATATCTTTTATAAATATCTAGAACCACTTTTGACAACTCATTAATTAACCAGTATGATAAAGATAACGATATTTATATTTTATTTTATTAAATATATATAACGATTTAAATTAATATTATATATACTTATACGCGTATTATACGTATATAGTTTTATACTTTTACTATACTTTAACTTTACCTTTACTTTACTTTTATCTTACTTTAACTTTAATAATTCATACTTTAATAATTCAATTTAATAATTCATACTTTAATAATTCACTTTAATAATTCACTTTAATAATTCACTTTAATAATTCATACTTTAATAATTCACTTTAATAATTCACTTTAATAATTCATACTTTAATAATTCACTTTAATAATTCAAAAATCTGTTATAAATAGAATTCAATAGGTTTCATTATTTCATAGAAATTTGAAAATATATTTCTCTAAACTCTCTCAATCGAATTACATATATATATTTTCTTTGTATTATTTCAAGATATTATTAGTATATATAAAATATTACGACGGAGTGCTGTCCGAGTGATTTCAAAATAGTTTTTTTGAATGAGTCGAAGCTAAGGAAATTATGGGTTATAGCTATGGAGGTGATGGGTATGGTTCATGGGTATGCTCGTGAGGTCAATCTAGTGTTTATCATCTTCGTTGCGTCTACGTACTTTCCTACAATATTGAATCTCAATATTGATACGTTCGTGAATCCGAGGCCAACCTTTCACTTGTTAAATGACGTTATATGTATTTTTACTACGAAATACAGTATGGTGAGTTTCATTTGCTCCCTTTTATATATATTTTTGGGACTGAGAATACATGCGCTGTTTTTATAAATGTTTTACGAAATAGGCACAAGTACTAAAACTAATTCTACGTGGGTTTAAACCAGAAATATACCCTTAGCTTGGTAACATTAAACTACTTGTCTATGTACGGTAGGCGCGAATCCTAAAGATATATCTATTGGGCCTGACAAACCCCATCCTGACTATGGGATGCTTTAGTACTTCGAGGTTATTTTAAACACACCTGATCGGGTGTACTTCAGAGGGTAAAACATGAACGTTAAGGCTTGTTACCGGGTGCCTACAACTTATAGAATACTTTTATACACTTGCGAGTGTACATATATTTATAAACGGAAATCTTGTGGTCTATTAATATATTGAAATGATTGTTATGATAAACCTATGAACTCACCAACCTTTTTGGTTGACACTTTAAAGCATGTTTATTCTCAGGTATTAAAGAAATCTTCCGCTGTGCATTAGCTCGTTTTAAGGATATTACTTGGAGTCATTCATGGCATATTTTGAAAGACGTTGCATTCGAGTCATTGAGTTCATCAAGATTATTATTAAGCCAATTATAGTTGGATGTATTATGAAATGGTGTGCATGCCGTCAACTTTCGTTGAAAAGAAAGTTTATCTTTTAAAAACGAATGCAATGTTTGTAAAATGTATCATATAGAGGTCAAATACCTCGCGATGTAATCAATTATTGTGAATCGTTTATAATGTATATGAACGGGTCCTTTCATCTCTCTTATTTCTCGCCATTCTAGTTTTTAGGACTTAGAATTTTCTCTATTTCTTATCTAATATTTCTTTAAATTTCAAACGAAAAATTATTTTAAGCGGTTAAATTGATAGACATCAAAATTTTCTGGTTCGTAGTAATAGTTGGATTTGTACGTGGACCGGGTTATTGGAGCCAAACAGTACTCAATTATATTGAGACCAAACGAATCCTGCCCCTCTGCTGCATCTTTTGGCTATTCGAAACGTGGGCAAAATCAGAAAAGTCTATTAATTGGATAACTTATATAATTTTTCTTTCTTTTTAAAAACTAATAGGATATTCAGTGAATGCACCGAGCAAAACGTTCACCACCTTTTGTACGTTCACCACCCGTAACTCGATCAAGACATCTAGCTAATATTACCGCCGTTGATTTTTCTTTAGAATCGTCATCCAGTCGACCAAGTACTCCAATTCAAATTTCCGATAATCCATTTTTTGAACCCGACCTCACAATTGAGAATCCGGAGAATATTCAAGGACAATTCATAGATCCTGAACCATTAATTTTTCCTCCGGAACCACCAATCATTCAAACAGAGATTGTTGAGGAACGAACCATTAAATCAGAATCCTCTAGTGATTCAGATTCAACGAATTCAATCATGGAAAATCTGGAACCTTTAAGTATGGAAGACCGAATGAGAGCTAAACGCACTGGCCAAGGTCACACAATTACTCATCCAGACATTAATGCGCCAGATTATGAAATCAAAGGACAAATTCTACACATGGTAACTAATCAATGCCAACTTAGTGGGGCGCCGAAGGAAGATCCAAATGAACATCTTCGTACCTTTAATAGGATCTGCACTTTATTTAAAATAAGAGAAGTGGAGGATGAACAGATATATCTCATGTTATTTCCCTGGACTTTAAAGGGAGAAGCCAAAGATTGGTTAGAATCGTTACCTGAAGGGGCGATTGATACATGGGACGTTTTAGTTGAAAAATTTCTTAAACAATTCTTTCCGGCATCTAAAGCCGTGAGACTTCAAGGAGAAATTGTTACGTTCACACAAAAGCCAAATGAAACTCTATATGAGGCATGGACAAGATTTGGAAAGTTATTGAGAGGATGTCCGCAACATGGTTTAGACACTTGTCAAATAGTACAAATATTCTACCAAGGATGCGACATCACTACAAGGAAAGACATCGATATAGCAGCTGGTGGTTCCATTATGAAGAAAACAGAAACTGATGCTTACAAAATTATTGATAACACTGCTTCCCACTCACATGAGTGGCACCAAGAAAAAGATATCGTTAGATCATCTAAAGCAGCTAGAGCCGATTCTAGCCATGACTTAGATTCTATTTCTGCAAAGATAGATGCTGTCGAGAGACGAATGGAAAAGATGACTAAAGATATTCACTCAATACGAATTAGTTGTGAGCAGTGTGGAGGACCACATTTGACAAAAGATTGCCTCAGTATTGAATTAACAATGGAACAAAGAGAGAATGTTTCATACATAAACCAAAGGCCTGGAAATAATTATCAGAATAATTATCAACCGCCAAGACCAATTTATAATCAAAACCAGAATTATAACCGAAATGTTCCATACAAAAACCAACAAGGTCCTAGCAATCAACAAGTATCTAATAATACTTACAATCAGTAAAGACCTAATTTTCAAAATAAACCACCACAAACTGATGATAAAAAGCCGAATTTAGAAGATATGATGACGAAGCTAGTTGAATCTCAAACACAGTTTTTCACATCTCAGAAACAAACCAAAGAACAAAATGCTCAAGCATTTAGAAATCAACAAGCTTCTATTCAAAATCTGGAACAAGAAGTAAGTAACCTAGCAAGGTTAATAGGTGAAAGAAAACCGGGAAGTCTACCTAGTGATACAAATGTTAACCCCCGGAATGAAACAGCTAAAGCTATTACCACAAGAAGTGGTATTACACTTAAACCACCTGAAATACCTGTAATTTCTGATGAAGCTATTCCTACTCCACAAGAACCACAACCTGAACAAGATAAGGAAAAAGAACCGGTAGTTGAAAAGGTTAATGAAGATAACACAGTTAAGGCTAAACCTTATGTTAAACCATACCAACCACCACTTCCTTACCCGAGTAAAATGAGAAAGGAGAGACTTGAAGCCGAGCAATCCAAATTCTTGGATATGTTTAAACAGATAAATGTAAATCTTCCTTTCATTGATGTGATTTCAGGAATGCCTAGATATGCTAAATTTCTGAAAGATCTAATCTCGAATAGAAAGAAAATGGAAGAACTCTCGGCTGTTACTATGAATGCTAATTGTTCTGCAGTGCTGTTGAATAAGATACCAGAAAAACTATCTGATCCAGGAAGTTTCACAATTTCATGTTTTCTGGGTAGTCTTAGTTCAATAGAAGCATTGGCAGACTTAGGTGCTAGTATAAATTTAATGTCGTATTCACTATACACTAAACTAGACCTTGGAGAATTGAAACCAACAAGAATAAGCATACAACTAGCCGATAGATCAGTAAAATATCCTAGAGGGATAATGGAGAACATGCTAGTTAAAGTTGGTACTTTAGTATTTCCAGTAGATTTTGTTGTGCTGGACATGGAAGAAGATTCTCAAGTTCCTCTCATATTAGGAAGACCATTCTTAAACACGGCTAAAGCAATGATAGACGTGTTCGGTAAGAAACTTACCCTAAGTATAGAGGACGAGAGTGTTACCTTTTCTGTTGATAGAGCAATGCAACAACCGCAATCTGCAGATGATACATGCTATTATATTCAAACTATAGATTCACATGCAGAATTGTTAGAAGAATTTCCAGAATTACAAGGAACAGGAGAATGTTCTTTAGGAGAAGGAACTGAACCAATTGATGAAACTGAAATGTTTGCTACACTTATGGCTAATGGATATAAACCAACAACAGAAGAAATTCAAATGCTAAAAGAAGAAGACAGATATCGATATAAATCATCGATAGAAGAACCTCCGACATTATAGTTAAAACCACTTCCAAACCATTTGGAATACGCTTATTTACATGGTGAATCTGAATTACCTGTAATAATATCGTCTTCTCTTACTGAAAATGAAAAATCTCAACTCATTTCTGTGTTGAATGCTCATAAACCAGCCATTGCATGGAAGATTCATGATATTAAAGGAATAAGTCCTTCTTATTGCACACATAAAATCCTTATGGAAGAAGGTCATAAAACGTATGTACAAAGCCAACGAAGACTAAATCCTAATATGCAAGATGTTGTTAAGAAAGAAATTATTAAACTGCTTGATGCAGGTTTAATTTATCCAATTTCTGATAGTTCATGGGTAAGCCCAGTTCAATGCGTGCCTAAGAAGGGTGGCATGACTGTCATTACAAATGAGAAAAATGAGCTTATTCCTACTAGGACTGTAACAGGATGGCGTGTATGTATTAATTATAGAAAATTAAATGACACCACTAGAAAAGATCACTTTCCCTTACCTTTCATTGATCAAATGTTGGAAAGATTAGCCGGAAACAGTTACTATTGTTTTCTTGATGGTTTTTCCGGATATTTTCAGATTCCAATAGCACCCGAGGATCAAGAGAAAACCACATTCACGTGCCCTTATGGTACTTTTGCTTACAAACGCTTGCCATTTGGACTTTACAACGCCCCTGCAACCTTTCAAAGGTGCATGATGGCGATTTTTCACGACATGATAGAAGAATGCATGGAAGTTTTCATGGATGACTTTTCAGTCTTCAGTGATACTTTTGAATCATGTTTAGTTAATCTTGAACGAATGCTTATTAGATGTGAACAATCAAATCTAGTACTTAATTGGGAGAAATGCCATTTCATGGTTAAAGAAGGCATCGTTCTTGGTCATAAAATTTCAAAGGAAGGAATTGAAGTGGATAGAGCTAAAGTAGATGTAATTGCTAAACTTCTACATCCCACCAATGTTAGAGCAGTTAGGAGTTTTCTAGGGCATGCCGGTTTTTACCGACGTTTCATAAAAGATTTTTCTAAAATTGCAACTCCTATGAATAAACTCCTAGAAAAGGATGCTCCATTCATCTTTTCAGATGAATGTATCAAATCTTTTAATATACTTAAAGAAAAACTCACTAATACGCCAATCATGATAACTCCAAATTGGAATCTACCATTTGAACTAATGTGCGATGCAAGTGATTTTGCAATGGGAGCCGTTTTAGGACAAAGGATTGAAAAACGATTTCAACCTATATATTATGCTAGTAAGACGTTACAAGGAGCACAAACAAATTACACAACTACTGAAAAAAAACTCCTTGCTATTGTCTTTGCTTTTGACAAATTTCATTCATATCTCGTTCTTTCAAAAACGGTGGTCTATACCGACCATTCTGCTCTTAGATACCTATTTTCGAAACAAGATGCTAAACCAAGATTAATCCGTTGGATCTTACTCTTACAAGAGTTTGATATTGAAATCCGAGATAAAAAGGGAGCAGAAAATCTAGCCGCTGATCATCTTTCTCGTCTTGAAAATCCTGAATTAGAAGTTCTAAATGAATCGGCCATACAAGACAACTTTCCTGATGAATATCTATTGAAGATAGATTATAATGAAATTCCATGGTTTGCAGACTATGCAAACTATTTAGTATGTGGATTCCTTGAAAAATGATTGGCGTACCAAAAACGAAAGAAATTCTTTAGTGATATAAAACACTATTTCTGGGAAGATCCACATTTGTTTAAAAGTTGTCCCGATGGAATAATACGCCAATGTGTATTCGGAGATGAAGCTAGTAAAATTTTAAACCATTGTCACAAAGGACCAACAGGAGGGCATTATGGGCCTCAGCTCACAGCAAGAAAAGTTTATGATGCTGGATTCTATAGGCCTACAATTTACAAAGACACACACCTTCTTTGCAAATCCTGTGATGCATGTCAAAGGGCCGGAAAAATAAGTCAACGTGATGAAATGCCACAAAATGTCATTCAAGTATGTGAAGTATTTGACATTTGGGGTATTGACTTTATGGGTCCATTTCTAAAATCTCATAATAATCTATATATTCTCGTTGCCATTGATTATGTATCTAAATGGGCGGAAGCACAAGCTCTCCCAACTAACGATGCACGAGTTGTAGTCAACTTTTTAAAATGCCTTTTTGCTAGGTTTGGAACACCGAAAGCTTTAATAAGTGATCGGGGAACTCATTTTTGTAATAATCAACTTGAGAAAGTTCTTAAAAGATATGGAGTAACTCATAAAATCTCCACTGCTTATCATCCACAAACAAGTGGACAAGTTGAAAATACCAACCGAGCTTTTAAAACGTATTCTAGAGAAAATCGTAGGATCAAATCCGAAGGAATGGTCCATTAAATTGGAGGGTGCACTCTGGGCTTTTAGAACAGCCTACAAAACTCCAATTGGAACCACACCTTTTAGACTCGTTTACGGAAAAGCATGTCATCTTCCAGTAGAAATTGAACACAAAGCATTTTGGGCTTTGAAGACATGTAATCTTGATTTACATGAAGCGAGACGTCTACGGTTAAGTCAATTAAACGAATTAGAAGAATTGAGACATGAAGCATACGATAATTAGTTAATCTATAAAGAAATAACGAAGAAATGGCATGATAAAAGAATCAGAAGTTCAAAAGAATTTAAAGAAGGAGACAGAGTTCTTCTTTTCAATTCACGATTCAAGCTATTTCCTGAAAAATTGAAATCAAGATGGTCTGGACCATTTATAGTCAAAAGAGTTTTTCCATACGGAACAGTAGAATTGATAAATTCAAATGGAATTGAATTTAAGGTTAATGGTCACAGAGTTAAACATTACATAGATAGTCCAATGGAAGTTGACAACGAAGTTAATCACAATTTCGACACCACAGCTAACTAAGTGTGAGGAGAATCAAGTTTTTAAAGGATAATATGTATTTTTGTTAGAGTTAGATTTTCTGTTTTCGTGTAGTTCTCGAAAATAGAACCCGAATGGTCTTTCCCTAGCAGACCCTAAAGAACTAGTCTTCTCTCCCAATTCTGAATTTTTATTTTTTTAGGTTTTACGAGATGAAGACTTCCTGTGAATTAAACTGTGGTCTAATGCTACACGCTTTGATCACTAAATGTAATAATGACACCCTTCCAAGTGAAATAGTATCATTAATCAGAAGTAAATTGGACGGAGTAAGAAAAGAATCCAGATGCAAAAATAATAAGTTACAATTTGGTAAAGGAAAATCAAAATCCGCAGCGAAAAGAAGAGCACGACACCTTAAAAGATGTCACAAATGCGGAAAATGGTCACACGAAGGTAAATGTTCAAATAATCAAACCTATTCAAATACCGAATTTGTTACTTTATGCAGAGACGGAACGTTCATATGTTTAGAAGAAAAAACGTTAAATGCTCGAGGTTACGCCTATGTAGCTATGGAAAACTAATTAGTCCGACTATCTTATGAGTGGGCTAGAGCATATCACTAAGAATACTCTCTCACAGGTAAGTTTGTACAGTTTTTAATTTTTATTTTTATTTTTATTTTTAACCTTTTGATAATAAACGCTAATTTGTTCGCTATAAAGTATTAAATTGGTATTCAATAAAATTAAGTCTTGCGATCGAAATTATTGATATCATACAAAAATTTATTACATCACTGTGAAATTTAACGTTTATTCTTAAGGTATAAATATCTTTAATCAATCAACCCAAAATATTTCAAAAATTCGTCATGAGTTAAATTAGGTTATGAAACCGAAATTACTTTACCGAAAAGAGGGGCGAATATTTTTGATAATATTTGATTGATTAAAGTGGGATAAAAGCCAAAAAGATTTTTAATTTTATTTTTACTTTGTTTTTAAAATTAATATTAAAATAATATTGTAAATTTTTTTTAATATATATATTTAAAATTGTAAATATTTGAAAAATTAATATTTTTAATATAAGTTTGTATGTATAAAAACAAAAATATAATTTAAGTTTGGTGTAAATTTTTAATATGAATTTTTAATTTTATGCATTTTAAATTTAAGTTTGGTGTGAATTTAAAAACAAAAATTTACTTTATTTTGCTAAGTTAAAAATATGATTTTTAAAATTCGTCGTGAGTTGAAGACTAGGTCATTGTACCGAAATTGCTTTACCCGAGGGAGGGACGAGAACTTTTATTATCATTATTTTTAATCTTATTGAACTAAAGTAAGCCAAAAACATTAAAAAACCCAAAAATCTTTGCTTTTAAAACCGCGCTTAAAAATGACAAATTTTAAAATTTTTGTCAAGGGACGGACTCGGACATCGATCCGAAACGCCCTCATCCTAAAAAGAAACAAAATTTTAATTTTTAAATTAATTTTATGTTTTATAAAGTTATAAGGTTTTATAAAATAAAAAAAAATAAAAAACCCACCGCAACTCGCGGAGGTTTAAATGGCCACACCACCGCACTCGCGGAGCATCAAAAATCCAGAAAAAAATAAAACTGATCGAACAGACCAGTTTGTACACACACATACCCATTTTTTGCGAAAAACCTACGAAAAAATCGCCCAAATTCGCAATTTTTCACCATTTTTCATCAAATCTTTCATAAAATCACAATGAGGAGACTATTATCAAGGAATTACTCAAGGAAATCGGTAAATTTCTACACTTAAACACCATTTAATCCGAATTTTTAGTGTTCTTGAACAATTTTATGCCTAATTTGATTTTGATGCTTTCTAGTGTAATAATGCTTCAATTGTTTGTGTATTATGCTTGTATAACCTATATTGATGCTATTTAACATGATTAGAAGCTTTGAACTTCAATTTTTGAATAATCTAGGATTTGTGTTCTTGAGTAAAATTAGGGCTTTTTGATATAAACAGGTTATGGCCGAATTTTGTTGTTAGTTTATGCTAAATTGAGTAGTGTAACATGTTTAGGTTGCTAAATGATCAAAACTTTGATCCTAAACATGATTTATGAAGATTAAAGTGGACTTTTTGAACCAAAATTGCATGAACTTGATTTAATTGATATGAATGCCATGAGGAACTTATTTAATTGTTATAATGATTATTTTTGACATGTTTTAAAAGATAAATGCGAAGGAACTTTGTGTACATTTTTGTAAAAGTGTATTTGTAAAAGTGTGGAATTGTTAATATTTTGAAAATGTGTATAGAGTTTAATATGGATTAAACATGTCATTGTAATTGTTTAGATTTATGATTTTGATAAAACTAATGCATATTTGGATGCACAAAAATTGTGTTTATTTTGCAGACTGAAAGGGGTGAATCTTCATCCCAGGCTCGCAATGCTCCTCCGAAAGATGCAGATCAACAGGAAATTAATAACCAATACCGACAAGATATGCCTCACCCAATTGTTTTATATTCAAACATTCATGAGGCAGATTTACATTCGAATTTGAGATTTGATAGATATTGGATAGACTATCCAAAATATCAAAAGAACCTACACAACCTTGTGTCTAATAATGTTGAGGTACCCAGAGTTATAGATTGGGAACCATTAGAGGTAGTGGAATTGGCCGAGCCAATCAGGGAATTACTTACTCAAAGGTATGGTAATTCTACTTTTAGTGATTGGGTAAGTTTATTCAACATGCGTAGACCTGTGTATAGAGAATGGTGTATAGAGTTATTATGTACTATTGAAATAAATGATCGGGTAGATACTTTAACCGATCGTAGTTTTCTTAGATTTTTATTAGGAGGGGAGATGCGCCATATGTCTTTACTAGATATGGCTCGAGCTTTACGTATATATACCCCCGAGGAGCTAGCATCTTATCATTGTCAGAGGTTAATAGTTTATGGTAGGAGGGTGGATGAGAATTTTGATACGAATGACGTATGGAGTAGGATGACTAGCCATCGCCGATTCCAGGGGGGATTATACTCTTATCTTGATATTGATAGAGCTGAATTAAGAGTAATCCATAGGTTTTTAGCCAATTCGATTACACAACGAGGTAAGAATAAGGAAAAGGTAAATGAACAGGATTTGTTTTACCACATGTGTATTCGAGACCCACAGAGCGCTGTAAGTATACCTTTTTGTGTGGGTTATTATTTATTGACTATGGTTAGGGGTATGAGGCGTGGTAGCATAATAGGAGGTGGTATATTTATTACTTTAATTGCTGAATATCTTGGTGTGGATAGAAGTCGGGGCAGAATATTAATGGCAGAACCAGAACCCCGCGATAGAATAGATTTGCGTGTTTATCATGGTGCTAAGGTCTTAAAGAAACGAAACAACGCGGTAGCACGTTATGATGGCAGGCATCCACAGGTTGAGAGAGATCAACAGCAAGGTCAACCGGGAGGGGGTAATCCAATGACGGAAATGCAAATTTTTATGGCTCGACACGAGTATGAAATGGCTAGACAAAAAGCATTTCAAGATTGGCAGTATCATCAAATCTAAATCATAAGTCATTGTACACACGTAGGTAGAGACTACATTCATACCGTTATGCCCGAATTTGCTCCTTGGACTTTAGAGAGCCGACCACCATATTCTACATATGACCCGGCCCAAGCATTTTACAGCATCTATGGATACGCTTGGGACCCATACTGGAACCATCCTCCTCATCCGTAATTTTCTATTTTTGTTTATTTTATTGTAATGTTACTAATTCTAAATTTTCTTATTTCTTATTTCTTATTTTATTATTATAATAGCTTTTATAATTTTCTAACTTTATTAGATTTTAATAATTTTTGAATTTGGTGTGAAAACCCAACTTCAAAAATATGTATATATGTGTTTGTAGTTTATCTCATGTGCAAAACAGGGTAAAACAGCGCATTTTCAAAGATTGGCATTAAGTTCAGCAAAAGCTATTAATTTTGACGACGAAACGAAAAAACAAATGTGATGTACCAACAGACGGAATGAACAAATGATGTGCACCATTTATCATTCAGCAAACAAACTCCAATATGTTTGGAAACTTTGGTAAAATTTAATCATTTTTCTACGCTAATCACCCTCAATAATTTAAATTGTTACTGATTTATGCAAATGAGAGCATTGCAAGATCTTAAGTGTGGGAAGGGGTTAAATTCTTTCGGATTTTAAATTTTTTTTGATTTAAACACTTGGTTACCATTAAAAAATACTAGTAACGTAGTAGTTGTATTAGAATCTAGTGCTCTCTGATAACAAAGAACAGCCCTAGTCTTATATACTGACTACCCACTTCTAGTAAAATTTTTCAAAATTTTCACTTAAATGAATTCAAAATCATGTTTAAACATATTTATGAACGATAAAACTAGGTGTTAACACCGAAATTATTGTTACCTCGGAAAGGACATAAATTGAGAAACAAACCAAAATGTTAGAATTCATTTAAAATGGAATAGAGGGCAATAAAAAGACAAATAAAAGAAAATAAAAGCCAAGTGTGGGAAAATTTACCAAGTTATTTAAAACATAAGTCACATATTTTTGTAACAAATAACTGAAGATACTTTTGTTTTGGACGATTTTAATCAGTTTTACCCGATTTACTGTAATATATTTGAAAGAAAGATGGATCTACACGATGAATCAATTCCATCATTAAAAGGAAGTAAAGTCTTCCGAAAAAGAAACGCGCTTCTTGATTTAGGTCATGAAGTTGTCGTCCAGACCAGCTGTAGGTTGACGAAAAATCTCGAAAAGTCATCTCTAAAATCAGCAGGAAATCCACGGACCTCAGCATCAAATAGGGTCGCCAAGTGGTCAGACTTATCCTAACCATGAGAGGATCTGTCTTGTAAAATGGGGAGGACGCCGTGCAAATTAGCTAGATAAACTAATGAATCAGATCTCTAGAAAGGATAATCTCCTTTAAAGATCAAAAATCAGCTTTTAAGACTGATATTACTCAATCCTTGAGATTGACCTTAAAGATTGAGAATTACAAACTCATGGAATTCAATGATATCTAAACTCGAGCTTGAACGAGAAAATATTTTGATCAAAATTTCAAACCGATTTGTTTTCTGAAAATCCATTTTCAATGCGTTCATTACCATTGAACGTAAAATCCTAGAAATTCACCTGGAATTCATTAGGTCACCTGAACCAAATCGGGTGTCAACCATAAGAATGGTGGTTGCATAGCATGGTCAAAGACAGGACCTTGTGCCAGACCGAAAAATTATAAGGGTGAGCTTTACTATTGCTCCTACCAAGGATAGTAATTGCATCCGATACGTTATAGACCATAATTAAAAGCATGTCAGGGGACATTGCCTAAACAGTTGCTTGTTCAACGCTTTACTTTACAACCGGACGGTAGTTTACCGAAAGGTAATATACGGAGCAAGTATACTGGACGTGTTACTTTCCTAATACAAGGTTAGCAAGTGGGTGACACAAAACCGCAAGTTGTGAGCTAAAATTTTCAAATCTGAAACCCACCAAACCCACAAAAAGAATTTGCAAACACCGGTGAAGGGTTATTCCGGAAAACTTATCTAGGGTAAAAACTAGATTGAATTTTCAAAAAGATCAAATGTTTTCATAAAGATCCAATTTCCTTAAAGGATTTAAATTTTTATAGTCATGTGGGACTATAAACCATAACGTTACTACCATTGTTCATACCGCCGTAATGAAATCACTGATGTACAAAGTGTGAAGAATAAAGAAGTGATTCTTGTATATTTCAAGACTATATTGCTAGAGGACAAACAACGCTCAAGTGTGGGAATATTTGATAATGCTAAAAACGAACATATATTTCATCGCATTATCCCTCAAGAAAGACAAGCTTTTAGTTGCAGTTGTCCTATTTACAAGGAATATTTATTTAAAAATTAAAAGGTGAAGACAAAAGACAGATTTGACAAATTGAAGACGCAAACGACCAAAAAGCTAAAAAGTACAAAGTACAAGCAAAGAGGTTCAAATTATTTATGAGAAACGTCTCAAAATTACAAGAGTACAAGACGCAAAACGCAAAGTACAAGATATTAAATTATACGAAAGGACGTTCGAAAATCCGGAACCGAGACATGAACCAGCTTTCAATGTACGATGCAACAGACCGAAAGTTACAAATTAATTATGTATATAAATATAATATAATATATAATTAATTATATAAATTATATATTTATATTATATTTATATAATTAAATCCGTCGGCAGACTAAGATCCAAACTTGTGTGAGCTGGATTCCACAGCTCCGCACTCGCGGAGCTTTGAAGACCAAAAAGGCCGCACTCGCGGAGCACTCTCTGGCTATAAAAGAACATGCATTTCGACGATTTAGATACACCTTTTATTTTTTATATATATTTTTCTTTCCCCATTTTTATGTATCAAGTATCACTCCAAATCATAATCTCAATTTGTAATTTTAATTTTAAGTTAGTGATAATAATAAGGATCAATTAATCGAATGTTTTAAGGTTTTGTAAGTCGAAACTCTGTCCGTGTACCACTACACTAATAACACCCACTGTAAGTTATGTTTATGTTATTTTCATTAATGTCTCATAGCTAAGTTATTATTATACTTATTTAAGCCGAAGTAATCATGATGTTGGGCTAAAAATATTAAAATTGGGTAATTGGGCTTTGTACCATAATTGGGGTTTGGACAAAAGAACGACACTTGTGGAAATTAGACTATGGGCTATTAATGGGCTTTATATTTGTTTAACTAAATGATAGTTTGTTAATTTTAATATAAAGATTTACAATTGGACGTACCTATAAATAACCATATACACTCGATCGGACACGATGGGCGGGATATTTATATGTACGAATAATCGTTCATTTAACCGGACACGGGAATGGATTAATATTCACTAAAAGTATTAAAACAGGGGTGAAATTATGTACAAGGACACTTGGCATAATTGATAACAAAGTATTAAAACCTTGTTACAGTTTAAGTCCCCAATTAGTTGGAATATTTGACTTCGGGTATAAGGATAATTTGACGAGGATACTTGCACTTTATATTTATGACTGATGGACTGTTATGGACAAAAACCAGACGGACAAATTGAATAATCCAAGACAAAGAACAATTAACCCGTGGGCATAAAACTAAAATCAACACGTCAAACATCATGATTACGGAAGTTTAAATAAGCGTAATTCTTTTATTTCATACATAATTCCTTTATTTTCATATTTAATTGCACTTTTAATTATTGCACTTTTATTTATTGTTATTGTATTTAATTGCACTTTTATTTATTGTCATTGTATTTAATTGCACTTTTAATTATCGCACTTTTTAATTATCGCAATTTTATTTCATCGCACTTTTATTTATTGCAATTTCATTATCGTTATTTATTTTACGCTTTAAATTAAGTCTTTTATTTATTTAATATTTTACATTAGGTTTTAACTGCGACTAAAGTTTTAAAAATCGACAAACCGGTCATTAAACGGTAAAAACTCCCCTTTATAATAATAATATTACTTATATATATATATATATATTTATATTTTTATAATTTAAACTAATATAGCGTTAAGTTTTGTTTAAAAGATTTCCCTGTGGAACGAACCGGACTTACTAAAAACTACACTACTGTACGATTAGGTACACTGCCTATAAGTGTTGTAGCAAGGTTTAGGTATATCCATTCTATAAATAAATAAATATCTTGTGTAAAATTGTATCGTATTTAATAGTTTTTCCTAGTAAAATATACACTATTTCATATACGCCTCGCATAACATCACTACACCTCAAACATCTTCTTGTTGCCTCAGAACACGGCCCACTATGAGAAGATTTACAACCCTTACACCATTCTCTCTTTCCCGAACCAGACCATGTGCTTGCTTGATTACCTTTACCCTTTTGTCTAAACTCAAACGATTTCTTAGACCTCGAGCTTGACTGACTGGTAGCCTAACTACCCTGCGATACCACATTCCCTATATTCATACCTCTTGCTGCTCTAACATCACTTTTCACCATTTTTGCCATCACAAAAGCCTGAGATAACATCGGCACTGACCTCACAAAGGTCCTGTATTCTGGCAAGATCATGTTCACTAAATGCTGGTTTCTTGATTGTTCATCTGGAACCCCTTGTTGCACAAACCTCAACATATCCATATATTTTTCAATCACCTCATCAGTTGACATCTGCGGCGTCATCCGCATTTCTAGGAACTCTATCTTAATTATGTTCATGTCAAACACATTACAGTACACATTATAATAAACCGACTAACTATATCAAGTGCATGTCTAGAGCAAGTGGTAATGTAACATCTCGCCTTACCACGATCACAATTATAACAACTTGTCTCACATCCACTTATATTATAAAGTGCGAGTCCCTTATAAGATAACTCTCATCCTTACCAGATACACCACGGGTGATGGGCGTATTTTCGTCGTTGAGACCTGTTACCCGCCTGTGGGTAAAAGAGCTTCGCTCATGCCCGTGATACGCGGATACCCATGATCGGCAGGTAACCCGCGGGTAATAAAAATACAAAACTTAGTTATAAAAAGAATTTTAAAAAATCAAATAATTTTATTAATTATAAATCATATGTAAAAGCTTTTACATATGGATTGCAGAAGAAAAAGATGAAAATAACCTCACGTGACCAGCATATGATATGAACTAACATTAAATCTTAACAGAGGTTTCTGCATTGGACTTTCAACACAAAAACTACAAACCACACGAAGTAGTAGGGCAAGAAAATTAGATCATGGACTATTGGCGGAATTTATGCAAACCATAACGACCGTTGGCACAATTTTGTCTATATTTAATCATTATCCCTATTATAAGTTAAATCAATTTTAAATTTAATATTTGTATGTGTAAACGCTATGTAAACACGCGTGTATATAAAAAAACTATCGTTGATTTGCGGATCGAGTTTTACCCGCGATGGGTACTATATACACGTGACCCGCCCGCGACCCGTCGTCGGGCATAATTTTTTACCTGAAAACCCGTGCCCCGGGGGTAAGATTTAATGATTTTACCCGCTCATCGCGAATCAGGACCCACGGATCACAGATTTTTTTCGCCCATTGTCATCCCTAATATAAAATAAACCATCCAACTAGTTATATCAAATGATTGTCTACAGAAAGTGGTAATATAACATCTCGCCTTACCATTACCACATTTGTAACAACCCGTCTCACATCAGCTTAATTAATAAAGTGTGAATCCCTTATATGGTAACACTCATCCTTACCAGTAAAACGCGATTTGGGACTATAAGCAAAGCAGACCCGTCAGAACTATGCAGTTAAATGTGCTTGAGCGAGAGTAGTACTAGGATGATTTACATTTTGGGAAAGCCTCGTGTGATCACTAAGAAAAATCCATGCGCCTTTGGGGAAAGCGGACAATATTGTGGTCTTGGTAAGGCGACATGTTTCACATGGAATCGGGGCCCCTAGCCTCTCGGGGTATTGTAGTGACCAGAACTTTTCCATGTTTATATATATATTAAATGAAATTGTTATTTACATGATTAAGTGTTTCCAACATGTTAAGCAATCAAACTTGTTAAGACTTGATTAATTGAAATAGGTTTCATATAGACAATTGACCACCCAAGTTGACCGGTGATTCACGAACGTTAAAACTTGTAAAAACTATACGATGACATATATATGGTTATATATATAGTTAACATGATTTTATTATAAGTATGTATCTCATTAGGTATTTTAACAATGAGTTATATACATAAAAATGAGACTATTAATTTAAGAAACTCAAAAACGATATATATAACGATTATCGTTATAACAACGTCTTACTAGGTACATATGAATTATATTAAGATATTGATACACTTGGTTAATTATGTTAAATGATAAGTAAATATATTATTAAGTGTATTAACAATGAAATACATATGTAAAAATAAGACTACTAACTTAATGATTTCGAAACGAGACATATATGTAACGATTATCGTTGTAACGACATTTAACTGTATATACATCATACTAAGATATATTATATATCATAATATCATGATAATATAACAATTTAACATCTCATTTGTTATAATAAACAATGGGTTAACAACATTCAACAAGATCGTTAACCCAAAGGTTTCAAAACAACATTTACATGTAACGACTAACGATGACTTAACGACTCAGTTAAAATGTATATACATGTAGTGTTTTAATATGTATTCATACACTTTTGAAAGACTTCAAGACACTTATCAAAATACTTCTACTTAACAAAAATGCTTACAATTACATCCTCATTCAGTTTCATCAACAATTCTACTCGTATGCACCCGTATTCGTACTCGTACAATACACAGCTTTTAGATGTATGTACTATTGGTATATACACTCCAATGATCAGCTCTTAGCAGCCCATGTGAGTCACCTAACACATGTGGGAACCATCATTTGGCAACTAGCTTGAAATATCTCATAAAATTACAAAAATATGAGTAATCATTCATGACTTATATACATGAAAACAAAATTACATATCCTTTATATCTAATCCATACACCAACGACCAAAAATACCTACAAACACTTTCATTCTTCAATTTTCTTCATCTAATTGATCTCTCTCAAGTTCTATCTTCAAGTTCTAAGTGTTCTTCATAAATTCCAAAAGTTCTAGTTTCATAAAATCAAGAATACTTCCAAGATTGCAAGTTTACTTCCAAGTTTTCTAAATCCATTCCAGGTAATCATCCAAGATCAAGAAACCTTTGTTACTTACAGTAGGTTATCTTTCTAATACAAGGTAATAATCATATTCAAACTTTAATTCAATTTCTATAACTATAACAATCTTATTTCGAGTGGAAATCTTACTTGAAATTGTTTTCGTGTCATGATTCTGCTTCAAGAACTTTCAAGCCATCCAAGGATCCTTTGAAGCTAGATCTATTTTTCTCATTTCCAGTAGGTTTATCCAAGGAACTTGAGGTAGTAATGATGTTCATAACATCATTCGATTCATACATATAAAGTTATCTTATTCGAAGGTTTAAACTTGTAATCACTAGAACATAGTCTAGTTAATTCTAAACTTGTTCGCAAATAAAAGTTAATCCTTCTAACTTGACTTTTAAAATCAACTAAACACATGTTCTATATCTATATGATATGCTAACTTAATGATTTAAAACCTGGAAACACGAAAAACACCGTAAAACCGAATTTACGCCGTCGTAGTAACACCGCGGGCTGTTTTGGGTTAGTTAATTAAAAACTATGATAAACTTTGATTTAAAAGTTTTTATTCTGAAAAAATGATTTTTATTATGAACATGAAACTATATCCAAAAATTATGGTTAAACTCAAAGTGGAAGTATGTTTTCTAAAATGGTCATCTAGACGTCGTTCTTTCGACTGAAATGACTACCTTTACAAAAACGACTTGTAAATTATTTTTTTGATTATAAACCTATACTTTTTCTGTTTAGATTCATAAAATAGAGTTTAAAATGAAATCATAGCAATTTGATTCACTCAAAACGGATTTAAAATGAAGAAGTTATGGGTAAAACAAGATTGGATAATTTTTCTCATTTTAGCTACGTGAAAATTGGTAACAAATCTATTCCAACCATAACTTAATCAACTTGTATTGTATATTATGTAATCTTGAGATACCATAGACACGTATACAATGTATCGACCTATCATGTCGACACATCTATATATATTTCGGAACAACCATAGACACTCTATATGTGAATGTTGGAGTTAGCTATACAGGGTTGAGGTTGATTCCAAAATATATATAGTTTGAGTTGTGATCAATACTGAGATACGTATACATTGGGTCGTGGATTGATCCAAGATAATATTTATCAATTTATTCCTGTACATCTAACTGTGGACAACTAGTTGTAGGTTACTAACGAGGACAGCTGACTTAATAAACTTAAAACATCAAAATATATTAAAAGTGTTGTAAATATATTTTGAACATACTTTGATATATATGTATATATTGTTATAGGTTCGTGAATCAACCAGTAGCCAAGTCTTACTTCCCAACGAAGTAAAAATCTGTGAAAGTGAGTTATAGTCTCACTTTTAAAATCTAATATTTTTGGGATGAGAATACATGCAGGTTTTATAAATGATTTACAAAATAGACACAAGTACGTGAAACTACATTCTATGGTTGAATTATCGAAATCGAATATGCCCCTTTTTATTAAGTCTGGTAATCTAAGAATTAGGGAACAGACACCCTAATTGACGTGAATCCTAAAGATAGATCTATTGGGCCTAACAAACCCCATCCAAAGTACCGGATGCTTTAGTACTTCGAAATTTATATCATATCCGAAGGGTGTCCAGGAATGATGGGGATATTCTTATGTATGCATCTTGTTAATGTCGGTTACCAGGTGTTTACCATATGAATGATTTTTATCTCTATGTATGGGATGTGTATTGAAATATGAAATCTTGTGGTCTATTGTTACGATTTGATATATATAGGTTAAACCTATAACTCACCAACATTTTTGTTGACGTTTAAAGCATGTTTATTCTCAGGTGAATACTAAGAGCTTCCGCTGTTGCATACTAAAATAAGGACAAGATTTGGAGTCCATGTTTGTATGATATTGTGTAAAAACTGCATTCAAGAAACTGATTTTGATGTAACATATTTGTATTGTAAACCATTATGTAATGGTCGTGTGTAAACAGGATATTTTAGATTATCATTATTTGATAATCTACGTAAAGCTTTTTAAACCTTTATTTATGAAATAAAGGTTATGGTTTGTTTTAAAAATGAATGCAGTCTTTGAAAAACGTCTCATATAGAGGTCAAAACCTCGCAACGAAATCAATTAATATGGAACGTTTTTAATCAATAAGAACGGGACATTTCAGTTGGTATCCGAGCGTTGGTCTTAGAGAACCAGAAAATTTGCATTAGTGTGTCTTATCGAGTTTGTTAGGATGCATTAGTGAGTCTGGACTTCGACCGTGTTTTCTTTAAAAATGATTGCTTAACATTTTTGTTGGAAACTATATATTATTAACATGTATATATTATGTGATATATTAATCTCTTAACATGTTTGATATTGTATGATAGATGTCTACCTCTAGCACAAATCCCATTTACTCGCCTAATAATAACAAAGAGTCAAATATATATTGGACTGATTCACAAGTTCCCGAAGAAGAACCGGAAGAAGAATCAGAACCGGAAGAGGAGGAACCGGAGGAGGAAATAGAACCGGTGGGGGAAATAATAAAATGGTTAAGTAAAAGAAAATCCTCAACCAACCGACCAAGGTTAATTATGGTCAATGGTGTTTCCGCCACAAAATATTGGGAGGATTACCAATTCTCCGATGAATCGGATTCCGACGAGAATTCTGATGATGTTATAGAAATTACCCCAACTGAATTTAAAAAGGCAAAAGAAAATAATAAGGGAAAGGGCATAAAAATAGAGAAATCTAATTCCAACCCCGATGAACTTTATATGTATCGTCAACCCCCGAAGCCCTTAAGTTGTAACAATGACCCGGGAACCTCTAAACCACCAGGTTTTTCTAAACCGTTGTGGAAAACGACCGCTCGTATTAGGGGAACATCATATATCCCTAGAAACTTGGCAAAACGAACTAAAACCGAAGAAGAAGAAACAAGCGAGTCGGAATAAGATAGTTGTATTCGTGTGGTGTAATATATGTAATATAGTGTGCTTATGCTTTATGATATATGTAAAAATTGCTTGTATTAATAAGTATTTTTTTTATGAATCTAACTCTTGTCTATTTTACAGTATAAAAACACAAAATGGATAGACAACCCAATATTTTAAGAGACCTACCCGGAGACATGATTGATGAAATCTTGTCTAGAGTCGGTCAGAATTCTTCGGCACAACTATTTACGTCGAAATCAGTTTGTAAGACATTCGAAGAACGTTCCAAGAATGTCTTGGTTTATAAGAGACTTTCATTTGAAAGATGGGAGATATCACATTGGGAAATCCATAAGTTACGATGTGTTTACTTTGACGCATATATTGCGGGGAACCCAAATGCTATTTTACGCAACGGGTTAAGAAATTATTTTGACTCAATGTATCCGAATATAGGACTTCATGATTTAGAAAAAGCGGCTAACATGCAACATAAAGAAGCATGCTATGCTTACGGGTTAGTAATGTTCGCTTCTCACCAAAGTGAGAAAAAGAACATCGGGCTACAATTATTAAACAAAACGTTCCCACAAGTGACGGAGTCGGTAATTGGGGTAAGAAATGAGGTTTTTAGGTTATTACGAGACTGTTGGTCATTACGTAACCCTCGTCCCTTTGACGACGTTACAACACGCTGTCTTATCAACGGCCATAACGGTTATGTTCCACAAGACCAAGGATGGGAAGTAGTCCTAGTAAGACCAGAATGCATGACTTGTTTCTGGACGTATGAATTACGTGTCTTTATTGCCTTTGCTGAACGACTTGTGTACTAGCTAGAATTATCTTCACAACTATCTTGTATCAAAGTTATTGTGTGCTATATTTCATGCTTTATGTAAAATAAGCGGTATTGTAAGTTTGTAAAATATTGTATAAAAGTTTGAACGCGAAATATTATTATAATCAGTTTTTCATATAGAATTGTAGTAGTTGAATTATATATTAGCTACTAAGTATGAACTTAACGGGTAGGTACTACCCGAATTTAAACTTATAAAATGCTAATATGAAGAAAAAGCTTTTCTAATGAGTTCATATTATGCTACGAAATACTATTAACTACTCTTAATATTCTGTATGATTAACGTGTTCCATTTGACTATTTTGAAGGAAATGGCACCGACTACTCGACACACCGTGAATATGAATGAAGAGGAATTCCGTACTTTTCTAGCTTCAAACATAGCCGCAGTACAGGCTGCGCTACATACCAACAATAACCTTGGATCTAGCAGTACAGGAAATCGTGTAGGATGCACCTACAAAGAATTCACTGCCTGCAAACCTTTGGAATTTGATGGAACCGAAGGACCGATCGGATTGAAACGGTGGACCGAGAAGGTCGAATCGGTGTTTGCCATAAGTAAGTGTACTGAAGAGGACAAAGTGAAGTATGCTACGCATACCTTCACAGGTTCTGCGTTAACATGGTGGAATACCTATCTAGAGCAAGTGGGACAAGATGATGCGTACGCACTACCGTGGTCAGCATTCAAGCACTTGATGAACGAGAAGTACCGTCCTAGAACCGAGGTCAATAAGCTCAAGACAGAACTTAGAGGGTTACGAACCCAAGGATTTGATATTACCACGTACGAAAGACGATTCACAGAATTGTGCCTATTGTGTCCCGGAGCATTCGAAGATGAGGAAGAGAAGATCGACGCGTTTGTGAAAGGATTACCGGAAAGAATCCAAGAAGATATAAGTTCACACGAGCCCGCCTCCATACAACAGGCATGTAGAATGGCTCACAAACTAGTGAACCAGATTGAGGAAAGAATTAAAGAACAGACGGCTGAAGAGGCCAATGTGAAGCAAGTCAAAAGAAAGTGGGAGGAAAACGGTGATAAGAATCACCAATACAACAACAACAGCAATTACAATAATAATCGCAACAATTATCCCAACAATCGCAACATCAATCGCAACTACAACAAATGGCCCAACAACAACAACAACAACAACAACAACAGCAACTACAACAATCATCCCAACAACAATAACAACCGCAACAACAACAACAATCAGAAGCAGCTATGCCAAAGGTGTAAAAAGTATCACTCGGGGTTCTGCACCAAATTTTGCAACAAGTGTAAAAGAAATGGTCATAGCGCGGCGAAGTGTGAGGTCTACGGACCAGGGGTTAACAGAACGAAAGGAACAAATAGTGTCGGAACGAGTAATGGCGGAGCAAGTAGTGTCGGAGCAAGTAATGCCAATGTAGTTTGTTATAAATGTGGAAAACCGGGCCACATTATTAGAAATTGCCCGAACCAGGAGAACACGAATGGACAAGGCCGCGGAAGAGTTTTCAATATTAATGCGGCAGAGGCACAGGAAGACCCGGAGCTTGTTACGAGTACGTTTCTTATTGACAATAAATCTTCTTACGTTTTATTTGATTCGGGTGCGGATAGAAGCTATATGAGTAGAGATTTTTGTGCTAAATTAAGTTGTCCATTGACGCCGTTGGATAGTAAATTTTTACTCGAATTAGCATACGGTAAATTAATTTTAGCAGATAATATATGCCGTAATCGAGAAATTAAACTGGGTAGCGAAATATTTAAGATTGATTTGATACCAGTAGAGTTAGGGAGTTTTGATGTAATAGTTGGCATGGACTGGCTGAAGAAGGTGAAAGCAGAGATCGTATGTTATAAAAATGCAATTCGCATTGTACGAGAAGAAGGAGAACCCTTAATGGTGTACGGAGAAAAGGGCAACATGAAGCTACATCTTATTAGTAATTTGAAGGCACAAAAACTAATAAGAAAAGGTTGCTATGCTGTTCTAGCACAAGTCGAGAAAGTACAAACTGAAGAAAAGAGCATCAATGATGTTCCCGTCGCAAAAGAATTTCCCGATGTATTTCCGAAAGAATTACCGGGACTACCTCCACATCGATCTGTTGAATTTCAAATAGATCTTGTACCAGGAGCTGCACCAATAGCTCGTGCTCCTTACAGACTCGCACCCAGCGAGATGAAAGAACTGCAAAGCCAATTACAAGAACTTTTAGAGCGTGGTTTCATTCGACCAAGCACATCACCGTGGGGAGCTCCTGTTTTGTTTGTCAAGAAGAAAGATGGTACATTTAGGTTGTGTATTGACTACAGAGAGTTGAACAAACTTACCATCAAAAACCGTTATCCACTACCGAGAATCGACGACTTATTTGATCAACTACAAGGCTCGTCTGTTTATTCAAAGATTGACTTACGTTCCGGGTATCATCAAATGCGGGTGAAAGAAGTTGATATTCCAAAGACTGCTTTCAGAACACGTTACGGTCATTACGAGTTTATGGTCATGCCGTTTGGTTTAACTAATGCACCAGTTGTGTTCATGGACCTTATGAACCGAGTGTGTGGACCATACCTTGACAAGTTTGTCATTGTTTTCATTGATGACATACTCATTTACTCAAAGAATGACCAAGAACACGGTGAACATTTGAGAAAGGTGTTAGAAGTATTGAGGAAGGAAGAATTGTACGCTAAATTTTCAAAGGGTGCATTTTGGTTGGAAGAAGTTCAATTCCTCAGTCACATAGTGAACAAAAAAGGTATTAAGGTGGATCCGGCAAAGATAGAAACTGTTGAAAAGTGGGAAACCCCGAAAACTCCGAAACACATACGCCAGTTCTTAGGACTAGCTGGTTACTACAGAAGGTTCATCCAAGACTTTTCCAGAATAGTAAAACCCTTGACTGCATTAACGCATAAAGGGAAGAAATTTGAATGGAAGGATGAACAAGAGAAAGCGTTTCAGTTATTGAAGAAAAAGCTAACTACGGCACCTATATTGTCATTGCCTGAAGGGAATGATGATTTTGTGATTTATTGTGACGCATCAAAGTAAGGTCTCGGTTGTGTATTAATGCAACGAACGAAGGTGATTGCTTATGCGTCTAGACAATTGAAGATTCACGAGCAAAATTATACGACGCATGATTTGGAATTAGGCGCGGTTGTTTTTGCATTAAAGACTTGGAGGCACTACTTATATGGGGTCAAAAGTATTATATATACCGACCACAAAAGTCTTCAACACATATTTAATCAGAAACAACTGAATATGAGGTAGCGTAGGTGGATTGAATTGTTGAATGATTACGACTTTGAGATTCGTTACCACCCGGGGAAGGCAAATGTGGTAGCCGACGCCTTGAGCAGGAAGGACAGAGAACCCATTCGAGTAAAATCTATGAATATAATGATCCACAATAACCTTACTACTCAAATAAAGGAGGCGCACCAAGGAGTTTTAAAAGAGGGAAATTTAAAGGATGAAATACCCAAAGGATCGGAGAAGCATCTTAATATTCAGGAAGACGGAACCCGGTATAGGGCTGAAAGGATTTGGGTACCAAAATTTGGAGATATGAGAGAAATGGTACTTAGAGAAGCTCATAAAACCAGATACTCAATACATCCTGGAACGGGGAAGATGTACAAGGATCTCAAGAAACATTTTTGGTGGCCGGGTATGAAAGCCGATGTTGCTAAATACGTAGGAGAATGTTTGACGTGTTCTAAGGTCAAAGCTGAGCATCAGAAACCATCAGGTCTACTTCAACAACCCGAAATCCCGGAATGGAAATGGGAAAACATTACCATGGATTTCATCACTAAATTGCCAAGGACTGCAAGTGGTTTTGATACTATTTGGGTAATAGTTGATCGTCTCACCAAATCAGCACACTTCCTGCCAATAAGAGAAGATGACAAGATGGAGAAGTTAGCACGAATGTATTTGAAGGAAGTCGTCTCCAGACATGGAATACCAATCTCTATTATCTCTGATAGGGATGGCAGATTTATTTCAAGATTCTGGAAGACATTACAGCAAACATTAGGAACTCGTCTAGACATGAGTACTGCCTATCATCCACAAACTAATGGGCAGAGCGAAAGGATGATACAAACGCTTGAAGACATGCTACGAGCATGTGTTATTGATTTCGGAAATAGTTGGGATCGACATCTACCATTAGCAGAATTTTCCTACAACAACAGCTACCATTCAAGCATTGAGATGGCGCCATTTGAAGCACTTTATGGTAGAAAGTGCAGGTCTCCGATTTGTTGGAGTGAAGTGGGGGATAGACAGATTACGGGTCCGGAGATAATACAAGAAACTACCGAGAAGATCATCCAAATTCAACAACGGTTGAAAACCGCCCAAAGTCGACAAAAGAGCTACGCTGACATTAAAAGAAAAGATATAGAATTTGAAATTGGAGAGATGGTCATGCTTAAAGTTGCACCTTGGAAAGGTGTTGTTCGATTTGGTAAACGAGGGAAATTAAATCCAAGGTATATTGGACCATTCAAGATTATTGATCGTGTCGGACCAGTAGCTTACCGACTTGAGTTACGTCAACAACTCGCGGCTGTACATAACACTTTTCACGTCTCGAATTTAAAGAAATATTTTCCTAAAGAAGCTCTCACTATACCGTTAGATGAAATCCAAATCAACAAAAAACTTCAATTTATCGAAGAACCCGTCGAAATAATGGATCGTGAGGTTAAAAGACTTAAGCAAAACAAGATACCAATTGTTAAGGTTCGATGGAATGCTGGTAGAGGACCCGAGTTCACCTGGGAACGAGAAGATCAGATGAAGAAGAAATACCCGCATTTATTTCCAGAAGATACGTTAACACCTCCAACTGCTTAAAATTTCGGGACGAAATTTATTTAACGGGTAGGTACTGTAGTGACCCGAACTTTTCCATGTTTATATATATATTAAATGAAATTGTTATTTACATGATTAAGTGTTTCCAACATGTTAAGCAATCAAACTTGTTAATACTTGATTAATTGAAATAGGTTTCATATAGACAATTGACCACCCAAGTTGACCGGTGATTCACGAACGTTAAAACTTGTAAAAACTATACGATGACATATATATGGTTATATATATAGTTAACATGATTTTATTATAAGTATGTATCTCATTAGGTATTTTAACAATGAGTTATATACATAAAAATGAGACTATTAATTTAAGAAACTCGAAAACGATATATATAACGATTATCGTTATAACAACGTCTTACTAGGTACATATGAATCATCTTAAGATATTGATACACTTGGTTAATTATGTTAAATGATAAGTAAATATATTATTAAGTGTATTAACAATGAAATACATATGTAAAAATAAGACTACTAACTTAATGATTTCGAAACGAGACATATATGTAACGATTATCGTTGTAACGACATTTAACTGTATATACATCATACTAAGATATATTATATATCATAATATCATGATAATATAACAATTTAACATCTCATTTGTTATAATAAACAATGGGTTAACAACATTCAACAAGATCGTTAACCCAAAGGTTTCAAAACAACATTTACATGTAACGACTAACGATGACTTAACGACTCGGTTAAAATGTATATACATGTAGTGTTTTAATATGTATTCATACACTTTTGAAAGACTTCAAGACACTTATCAAAATACTTCTACTTAACAAAAATGCTTACAATTACATCCTCGTTCAGTTTCATCAACAATTCTACTCGTATGCACCCGTATTCGTACTCGTACAATACACAGCTTTTAGATGTATGTACTATTGGTATATACACTCCAATGATCAGCTCTTAGCAGCCCATGTAAGTCACCTAACACATGTGGGAACCATCAATTGGCAACTAGCATGAAATATCTCATAAAATTACAAAAATATGAGTAATCATTCATGACTTATTTACATGAAAACAAAATTACATATCCTTTATATCTAATCCATACACCAACAACCAAAAACACCTACAAACACTTTCATTCTTCAATTTTCTTCATATAATTGATCTCTCTCAAGTTCTATCTTCAAGTTCTACGTGTTCTTCATAAATTCCAAAAGTTCTAGTTTCATAAAATCAAGAATACTTCCAAGATTGCAAGTTTACTTCCAAGTTTTCTAAATCCATTCCAACTAATCATCCAAGATCAAGAAACCTTTGTTACTTATAGTAGGTTATCTTTCTAATACAAGGTAATAATCATATTCAAACTTTAATTCAATTTCTATAACTATAACAATCTTATTTCGAGTGGAAATCTTACTTGAAATTGTTTTCGTGTCATGATTCTGCTTCAAGAACTTTCAAGCCATCCAAGTATCCTTTGAAGCTAGATCTATTTTTCTCATTTCCAGTAGGTTTATCCAAGGAACTTGAGGTAGTAATGATGTTCATAACATCATTCGATTCATACATATAAAGCTATCTTATTCGAAGGTTTAAACTTGTAATCACTAGAACATAGTTTAGTTAATTCTAAACTTGTTCGCAAATAAAAGTTAATCCTTCTAACTTGAATTTTAAAATCAACTAAACACATGTTCTATATCTATATGATATGCTAACTTAATGATTTAAAACCTGGAAACACGAAAAACACCGTAAAACCGGATTTACGCCGTCGTAGTAACACCGCGGGCTGTTTTGGGTTAGTTAATTAAAAACTATGATAAACTTTGATTTAAAAGTTGTTATTCTGAGAAAATGATTTTTATTATGAACATGAAACTATATCCAAAAATTATGGTTAAACTCAAAGTGGAAGTATGTTTTCTAAAATGGTCATCTAGACGTCGTTCTTTCGACTGAAATGACTACCTTTACAAAAACGACTTGTAACTTAATTTTCTGACTATAAACCTATACTTTTTCTGTTTAGATTCATAAAATAGAGTTCAATATGAAACCATAGCAATTTGATTCACTCAAAACGGATTTAAAATGAAGAAGTTATGGGTAAAACAAGATTGGATAATTTTTCTCATTTTAGCTACGTGAAAATTGGTAACAAATCTATTCCAACCATAACTTAATCAACTTGTATTGTATATTATGTAATCTTGAGATACCATAGAAACATATACAATGTTTCGATCTATCATGTCGACACGTCTATATATATTTCGGAACAACCATAGACACTCTATATGTGAATGTTGGAGTTAGCTATACATGGTTGAGGTTGATTCCAAAATATATATAGTTTGAGTTGTGATCAATACAGAGATACGTATACACTGGGTCGTGGATTGATTCAAGATAATATTTATCGATTTATTTCTGTACATCTAACTGTGGACAACTAGTTGTAGGTTACTAACGAGGACAGCTGACTTAATAAACTTAAAACATCAAAATATATTAAAAGTGTTGTAAATATATTTTGAACATACTTTGATATATATGTATATATTGTTATAGGTTCGTGAATCAACCAGTGGCCAAGTCTTACTTCCCGACGAAGTAAAAATCTGTGAAAGTGAGTTATAGTCCCACTTTTAAAATCTAATATTTTTGGGATGAGAATACATGCAGGTTTTATAAATGATTTACAAAATAGACACAAGTACGTGAAACTACATTCTATGGTTGAATTATCGAAATCGAATATGCCCCTTTTTATTAAGTCTGGTAATCTAAGAATTAGGGAACAGACACCCTAATTGACGCGAATCCTAAAGATAGATCTATTGGGCCTAACAAACCTCATCCAAAGTACCGGATGCTTTAGTACTTCAAAATTTATATCATATCCGAAGGGTGTCCCGGAATGATGGGGATATTCTTATATATGCATCTTGTTAATGTCGGTTACCAGGTGTTCACCATATGAATGATTTTTATCTCTATGTATGGGATGTGTATTGAAATATGAAATCTTGTGGTCTATTGTTACGATTTGATATATATAGGTTAAACCTATAACTCACCAACATTTTTGTTGACGTTTAAAGCATGTTTATTCTCAGGTGAATACTAAGAGCTTCCGCTGTTGCATACTAAAATAAGGACAAGATTTGGAGTCCATGTTTGTATGATATTGTGTAAAAACTGCATTCAAGAAACTGATTTCGATGTAACATATTTGTATTGTAAACCATTATGTAATGGTCGTGTGTAAACAGGATATTTTAGATTATCATTATTTGATAATCTACGTAAAGCTTTTTAAACCTTTATTTATGAAATAAAGGTTATGGTTTGTTTTAAAAATGAATGCAGTCTTTGAAAAACGTCTCATATAGAGGTCAAAACCTCGCAACGAAATCAATTAATATGGAACATTTTTAATCAATAAGAACGGGACATTTCAGGTATCACGAGCACTCGGCTCGTGCATCTCCTGTGAAATGCCCCGTTCATATACAATATAAACGATTCACAATAGTTGATTACATCACGAGGTAATTGACCTCTATATGATACGTTTTACAAACATTGCATTCGTTTTTAAAAGACAAACTTTCTTTACATCGAAAGTTGACGGCAAGCATACTATTTCATAATACCTCCAACTATAATTGACTTAATAATAATCTTGATGAACTCGATGATTCGAATGCAACGTCTTTTGAAATATGTCATGAATGACTCCAAGTAATATCTCTAAAATGAGCAAATGCACAGCGGAAGATTTCTTTCATACCTGAGAATAAACATGCTTTCAAGTGTCAACCAAAAGGTTGGTGAGTTCATAGGTTTATCATAAAATAATAAAATTCATCATTTTGATAGACCACGAGATTTAAATGCTGCATGGTACAAATGGGCCCGAATCCTATACCCACCTGTAATGTACATGCGATATCTTTTAAATACAGTACACCTTTCTCGTGTACGAAATCATCTTTCATAAATCTTAGTAACCGTACACATATCTTGTGCAAAAAAATAACATACACATAATCTGTGTATAAAATCATTCTCTCGATACATAACATTCGCTTTTCATTGCTTTCATAGCTTAGCTTGGTAACCGACCTTAACATATAATGCACATAATAATATCCCCAAAACAGAACATCTCGTCTGTATAATAATCATATAAACTTCGAAGTACTAAACACCACGCCCACTAGCCCTTCCGTCTAGTGAACATTCTGGGTGGGGGTGTTAAACCTGGAAGCTACCTTTAGGATTCGCGTCAATTAGGCGTGCACTAATTCTCAAAATTAGTGATGTTCCCTAATTCTTAGGTTACCAAGCAATAATAATCAGGGAAAAAATATTCAAATAAATTGTGGCAATTATCACGTCCACATAATTCAATGGTGGCAATTATTACGTCCACATAATTCATTGAGGAATGTTTTGCTTGTGTCTATCTCGTCAAACATTTATAAAAGCATTTCATGCATTCGCAGTTCAAAATGTATTTCAAAAGCATTTAATAAAGCAGTTGTAAAAGTAGCGCATGTATTCTCAGTCCCAAAAATGTAAAGAGTAAAAGGGAATCAAATGAACTCACCATACTGTATTTTGTAGTAAAAATACATATGAAGACATTGAACAATGCAGGGTTGGCCTCGGATTCACGAACCTATATCATTTATATATAATAACACATTATAATATAAATCCACTAAGTTTATATATATTCTGTTAAGATTTTAAGATTAATATTCTTATATATAATATCATTAGTACTTATAATTCGTTATAATACTTATTTGATATTTAATTAGTGTTACATCAATAATATTAGTTAATATAAAATTTTATGTAATATTAGTATACTATATATATATTTTTATATAAATATCTTTTATCTGCAAAAATTAATAATTCGTAGTAATTCTAGCTTAATGATAATAGTAATAGTAAAAATAGTAACAATAAAAAGATGAAAATTTTACTAAGGATATTGACTTTAATAATAATGTTATATGATAAAAATGATACAATAATTAGAATACCAATAAAATAATAATATAATTATAATAATTATAATGTTAATATTAATAATAATAATGATATTAATAATACTTGTGATAATAATAATGTTAATGATATTAATAATAGTAATAATAATACTTTTACTAATAATAATACTAATAATGAAAATGATAATAATAATAATAATAATAATAATAATAATAATAATAATAATAATAATAATAATAATAATAATAATAATAATAATAATAATAATAATAATAATAATAATAAATTACTACCTTACGGGTATAAGCTTCAAAAATAAAAATGTATCTGCTAGGACTCGAACCCTTGACTCGCTCCATGATAACACCCTCCACCAAGCTGCCATTTCTGTTTTTCTACCATAAACTCATCCGACTTATTTATAAACCGAATTAACCCGTTCCCCTTTCCTTTATCTTCATACAACTAGCCCAACAATAGATCTCGGCCCAAGAGTTATTTACAGCCAACTTAATTAAATTTTTGTGTAACTGTGACCTGATTCAACAACCTTCACTTTGTCCAATCCTACAATTTCAGCCCAACAGCTTCCCTTGACACTTGAAAAAAATGTAGTGGCCTGGGTTCGAACTCAGGACCTCTAGCTGAACCAACAATTCACCAAACCATCCCTCTACTCTCTTATATCTGTTTTTATATATCCAAAATAAAAATATAACCTATATATTTAAATGTTTCTTCTTCTTCTTCTTTCTAAAACTAAAACCCAGAACTATTTATCAATATCAAAAACATCATCTTCTTCATCACGACTGGATCATAACATCACCATATAAGATCATCATCATCAATCCTAATTATTACGGTTTCATCATCATCATTAATAACATAAAAGCAGGATCATAATCATAATCATCTTCGTTATATTAGCATTGCTAATTATCTATCAACATTCTTCAACATCCCTCGTCATTATTATCAGACAATCCCCACGGTTCACCTTCTTCCCCCTCCGTCACCATCATACACAAACCTCGTTATCCACATCATAGATTTAATAGAAACAGAAACGAAATAGCACTACAGTTGTAGTATGTTTTAGCGACGAGTGAAAAAGAAAAGAGAAGGTGGTTGTTCTTTGTCGATGGTGGCTGTGGTGGCCGGCTGTGGTGGTGGCGACGGTATACTAACATGACTGAAGAGAGAGATAGATGAGAGAGATAGAGGGAGAGGAGGTTAGGGATATGGTAGCGGTGGCGATTGCAAAAGTTGATGGTGGTTCTCCAGTGATTGAGGGATGGTTGTATGGTGGTGATGTCCAAGGATGGTGACGGTATTCGAAAAAAAATATATATAGTAGAAGATGGTGGGTGACGGTTGTAGGTGATAGTGAAGGAGTGGTGGTCGATGGTTATGGTGGTGGTGACAGTGGTGAGGTGGAGGTGAGCTTGGGTGGCTGGAGGTGATGAAGAGGATGCCGGTGGTGGTTTATGTCTTCTCCATTTAAATCTAAATCTCTTCCTATATATATATATATATATATATATATATATATATATATATATATATATATATATATATATATATATATATATATATATATATATATATATATATATATTGAATCATATATAAAATAATAATTATAATATTAAATATTAAATATTAAATATTAAATATTAAATAATAATACTAAAGATCACATGAATTGAATGGATACAGTACGTAAACAGTTTAGCAGCCTTATTATTGTCATATACTACCGATAGTTTATTCCGGATGGCCATATCGTGTTCATTGCTAAACAGTTAATGTATAAAAGTGTCCCTAAAAATCCCAAATTTTTAGATTAAACATATTTAATTATTTCACTCATTACCTGTTTGAAACCTGATCAAAAAGGTTCGATAATTATTTATTTTCTGTTCCAATTTAAATGTACGGAGTACTAGTATTTAATCTTAGAAAGGTAAAAATATTTTCATGAAGCCTACAATCTTCGTAATTGATTTACAGTTCAACTTTCATTTTATATCTTCATACATATGTACTATATTATTATGAACACTAAAGAAATGTCAACCGAGTGTTACAGACGTTTACAGAATAGGTCCAAAATCATATTTATTCAATATGCTCTTTATATATATAAGAACAGTTTTAAATAATAAATTTTTACTACGTAAATACATTTATTAATTATATATTTTAAACAATTAAATTTAATATAACAATATATATATATATATATACACAAGTAATATTTATATATATACCTACACATATTTATATATATACATATTTACAAACACTGGTTCGTGAATCATCGGGATTTGTCAAAGGGTAAATGAATATATGAACATGGTTCAAAAATTTTAAGACTTCAATATTACAGACTTTGCTTATCGTGTCGAAATCATTTAAAGATTAAGTTTAAATTTGGTCGGAAATTTCCGGGTCATCACATCCTGAGCTATGGATCTTGTGTATTGATTTGTTTCGGCCTGAAGACGACGTCAGGATTCTAAGTGGGGAGTTTGTAACAACCCGTCCCACATCATCTTGAGTAATAAAGTGTGAGTCCCTATAAGGCGTGCTCGAGTGGGAGTAGTATTAGGATGGGTGACCTCCTGGGAAAGCCATGTGTGGTCACCAAGAAAAAGTCGTGCGTCTTTGGAAAAAGAGGACAATATTGTTGTAAAAACCCTACTCAGATAGGATATTCTAAGAAAGTATTGGTCCCGTATAAGCACAAAGTTGTGGCTAACTAATATCTCCCATCATGGTTTTTAGTTAAAACTTTGAGATACCCGGTTAGTCCACTACTTTAGTTTATAAGGGGCGATTATCTCTCGGGTTGTGTTGAGCACTCGGCTCGTGCATTTTTTGGGGCCGCTTTGAGGGTCGTTTCAGTTGTTATCGAATCCATAGGCCTCTCGGCGTGTGACGAAGACTCGATTCGTGCATCTCTTGGGGTATACTCACGTGGTATGACGGGCACAATGTTCTTACATCTCATGGGGTATGAATCTTGGGTATTGATTATTATTCGGTCTGACGAGGATGTCAGAAATTTAAGTGTGGGAGTTTGTAACAACCCCATCCTACATCGGATATTGTAAAAACCAATGGAGTCCTAAAATTTTTTTCATAACTGATTATATTTGAAGTGTACTTTAATGGTTGTTTACCTTGAAAGAACCATAAATTTTAAAAATATATGGGGTCCTATATTTAAGTTTACTAGTGCCCTATACAATTTGACGAGTACATTGTAGGTAAATTTTTCACACTAGTGGGGTCATAGGACCCCACTACATAGGCTATCATTCACCCATGTTACCTTATAAGCTCAAATTTGTGGCTAACTAATATCATCCATGATGGTTTTTAGTTGAAACCTGAAGATACCCGCTTAGTCCACTGCTTTATCTTGTAAGGAGCGATTGTCTCTCGGGTTGTGACAGGCACTCGGCTCGTACTTCTCTTGAGGCTGCTTTGAGGGTCGTTTCAGGTAAGTTCATAAGTTTATAAGAGAAAAGGCATTGGTTCGAGTCCTCTTGGCCCTTTTTTGTTTCTTTTTGTTCGCAATTCTTTTCTCGGTTGTCGCTCAACATGAATTTCATAAAGGACTTTGAAATGTTCCACCGTAGGGCACGAGCCATTAGATATATTTGTTTTCCTTGAGGATAGTTAAGGAAAGATTATTATCCATCATGGTGTCAGTATTTGATTTTGATTGAAATAAAGAATATAAAGAATCAACAACAAAAAAAGTTACTTTCAGAAATATCGTGTTTTCTTTGTATATCGTGTTTTCAAAATTTTCAAATCTACAACATTATGTATGCAATAAGTTGTTAATAACATACGTAGGCATTTTGTACATGAATATCGTATGATACTACAAACAGGTACCAAACAACGTATATACAAATGCAATGGCCGTAACACGCGGTCCAAACTCTTTCTGGTTAATATACTATAAATATACACATTTTGTACTTAATTAGATTAATATATAAAAGTTTTCTATTTATAGTATCAAGCAAGGTTGCAAAATTTGCCAGCAAGGTTGTACTCTTTCTAGCAATTTTTTAGGTTTGTTTGAAGTATTTTCAATTTGGTGTTTGCAGGAAGAGAAGATAATCGATGGTTTCAACTGATGGTTTGCAGTGGTTTTAACCAATACGTTACATTCGATGTCCAAGGAATCGATGGTTTGATCATGATTATATGGTCGTTTAAATCTATTGGATATCTGATTTGATTTCACCCCGGCTTTAATTGATTCTTATATGTTGGTTTGTTACTGATTTGATTTTTCCATGTTTTCATTATTAGGGTTTGAATCTGCCATATTTAAAACGATTGAAGATTTATCGCCTCCTTCGGTAGTCCTTCTCAAGCTAACTTTTTTTTACTGCAAATTATTGATTGTTTTGTTAGAAGTTTCTATGTTAGTTAACTGAACATTTTCTTTTCTCTTGTTTTTTATGACATGTTCTATTTTTCTTTCCTTTTTTGGGCTACTCTTATGATTATGCAGGAGAATTTCAGTGTGCTTTAAGTGGTTTAGTGGCTCTCTATATCTTTAAAAGCAGTTGAATTGTTGAACATTTCAATGCCCTACGGTATGTTTCTATTTTCGTGGTTTGATGTATGGATGATAATGTTGTCGGCTATTTCCTGGATTTAGATAGTTGCTTTGTTTTTATTGCTTTTCGTTTGTGTTTCTTTATGTTATGTGCTATACGTTTAATGAAAATTGCATGCCCTTTATTATTGTGTTGTGATATTAAGTTTGCTGCTACATTGATTTGATGAGTAATGTTAGTAGCAACATATTTTGTTGGGCTGTCTTATTGTAATGGTAAGTAAATAGTGTCAAAAGGGGTCTTTTTCTGAAGGCTAGCTTGATGCCTCTTTGTTTACCAGTTATGTCGTCTATGCAACATCCTTATCCACTGTGCAATTTCGTGGGGTCTGATGATGGTTACCACTTTTGTCGATTATGCCGGTGCGGGTTCATCATCATCTAATGCAGGTAATGGCATTGTCTACATTTTGTTTCGTAACATGTTATGTTTAGTATTCATTTAGTATTTGTCATTTAATGTTTGATATATTGTAACATGTTATGTTTAGTATTCATTTAGTATTTGTCATTTAATGTTTGATATATTGTAACACATCAGCTGAAATCTCTACAATCGGTTGTGCCACAGTCTTTGGGTCCTGCAGGCGCACCAATGGCTGATGGTATTTCACTGTGAAGGTGTGTCTATTTACGGTGTCGATACATGTGGATATTTAGATATATATAGTTTTTCCTATATGTCCATTTGCTTTATTTTTTTGTTATCACTGTTTGTACATTTTTCAAGTTACTCTCTCGCTTAATTTCGTATCTTTTCTTCTCACTTTCCAGGTAGGCCAGCAAACGTTGCTGCTATGTTTACTGCTTTGCTTTCATTAATAGCTTTAATCGGTTGATTTCATCGAAGGATTATGAGGTTCGAAGGCTCGCCATCCGCCCTCTATGATACAAGTTTTTAGTCCACGTGATATTACTTTTCATAAATTGGTTATCTTCTTCAAATTTAAGACTATTCAAATTTTTCTTTGTTTCTTGGAATACCTCCTGTTACATGTTCCCCTTTCTACTTTGTATGTTTAAATCCTGCGAATTTTGTAGTCGCTTACTTCGTTATGGAACTTTTGTGTTTTGTAGCTTCGTTGGGGTGGTTTCTGCGTTACAAAGCTTTCGAAATTCCAGCTCCCGGTGTTGTACAGTAAGGATTTTTTTTGCCTCTTATATTATATGTTTGTTATTGTTGCATTGTTTACATGTATCTATAGTATGCGATTTTTATATTAACGATTGTTATTTGAGATATTTTTTTAGCATATTGTTATTTGATGTGTTGTGCACGTTGTATGTTGCTTAATTTTGTATGCTTGCGTTTTAATTTTCATGCCTGGTGAGTTAAAAATATGGTTGGACGTTTTATTAGGCTACATTAGCCTAATAGCAAGTAGCAAACGAAGAAAAACTTCGCACCAGAATGATAGTTTCCCCAGCGATGACTCTATTCGAAATAACGCTACTATCAACACGCCTGCTACATCTAAAAGGCAGATGGCTATTAGAAGTATGTTAATGTCTTGGAACGGTGTGGATAATAACCTTTCTCATAACTCATACATTGTTGATGGCCCATCTACGTCTAATTTAACAATGTCCAACGTGTTTGCCGAAACTTTCTCTTGTAGTCATTCTCCAGGCAATTAAACATTTTCTCCCAGTATCAATTTATTGTCAGTATTAGATCTATATGATGTACCTTTTGCTGCTTATGTGCATTCTGGTGATACTACCCCCATCAATTTCTAAGGGTATATATCATTTCGCACACTAATTTTGTTTAGCGTTGTTAAACTTTTCATGTTATTTGCGATTGCTCTATGCAGTAGGTTTTACTTAACTGTCAATTATGTACAACTAATAAGTACCCTGATATTGAACAATTTATAGTGGTTAGTGCTAGTGCGATTTACTATACATCTGTTGCTAATCGATATATACCTCCAATCTATCATAGGCGACGATTCTCATATATTGGATACCGATGGTTTGTTTAGCTTTCTAAAATAAAGTTTTCTTTCCTTTTCTAAGTTATTTATCATTGTCTGCTACAGTAATTATTTAGACAACTGTCAATTATGTGCAACTAATACATACATTCATATTGTACATTCTATATCGATTACCACTCATACGCTTCCATCTACATCCATTACTATGGAACAAATACCCAAAGCTATTGTAGGCGATCATACTCACTTGTTAACTATTTGAAGGTTAGCTTACTCATCTAAAACATCTTTATTTAATTCCATGGTTTTAGTGTATATTTTTTTGTCTGCTATGTATTTCGGTCTCAACAATGGTCAGTCATTGCAACGCTAATTTTTGCAAGATGAGCGTCTTGAGGGGTTACACTGTGTTTTTCGAACATGGCAGCCACTCTTCTGAGTGTAGCATTTATCGGAAATGGTAGTTTTATTGTTTATAGGAAATCGAGATAAGAGTGAAAGAAATAATTGTTGTTTGTGTTGATTTGTTTTTGTTATTACTTTTGAATTAGGTTGTAAATGTTGGAAATTTTGGATAAAACAAATGGTTTTTACCAAATTTTGGACACATATTAATATATGATAACGTAATACATATTAGTAGCTATTTAGTGGATTTTGTAGTCCTTGACGAGGACTTTAAAACGAGCTAAAGTGTGTCCAAAACGAATAGAAAGTGAATGAGATATCGAGTCTCAATGTTGTGTGTTTGATGCAAGAATATGGAAATTTAGTATGGAATGCATCTTGTCCCACATAGGAGTGGAGATAGACTTATGAGATGTATATATGTTCTTATTTCCAAACCTATGTCAAGATCTTATGCCATATTTTACTCTAGCACCTACTCTCGCGCAGGGGGGTGCAAAAACTTGAGATTTCCTGTGATCCAATTGGCGTGCCCGGTTTTTGCAATACGTTTTTTTTTCCTTGGTTGTGGAGTAGTTGCAGATACACCTCATTCAGATGTGGATGTTTTCCAACTTGGTTTCCACTGTTGACTTGGTGAATCAGATCCACTTCATACTGATGTGGATACCAGTAGTAAGTTGCAATTGTGAATCAGATCCACTTCATACTGATATGGATACCAGTAGTAAGGCTGCAACTTTGTGTTATAAAATTAGAAATCAGTCTGCAGAAATAAACACACAACACAAACCTGCAACTGCACATCCGAATCCGTTCCATCTCAGTTTCACGCCTCCGACTTCTTTTCAGGCAAGTGTTCTAGTCTGGCAGTACGCTGCTTTGAATCGGTGTACCCTGGGAACAGACGTCGAATCTGTTTAAGGGAATTGTGTCAAACACAAGCCCGGTTCATCCCTTCAATTTCGGTTTGATCATTTTACGTTTATCCTTTTATATTGCATATGCATATTCATGTTTTCTATTGGTGATTACGTTTGTATGTAGTATGACGTAATTTCAGTTTCGTATGTATACTATTTACTACAATCTTAAACAGAATCGAGTTCCCTTGTGAAACTGAAGTATAAAATAAAACGTGCTGGTAAAACAATCGTTTTTTTTCTTTCTTATTCTACCTAATGTGACTTATGAATTGCGAAATTGATCAGATCTCAGCTTAATGTAGTTATGCTACTGTAGTTATGTTCTGGTCAACCGATTAGATTTTATCATTAATCGAGAATGCATGATTTTATGATATCGGTTTGAATATGATGAATCGTTATAAAACTTTATTATTGTTATGCAAGTTGTTAATTACTTATGGTTTATTAAATTTATATTTAATAAGCCTAATGCTTTATTGTATTGTAATATGATATGCATATTGCCCCACTGAACATAATGCTCAATTCTATAAACCGTGTATGCATTACTGTCTTTGGATTTATTTTGGTGTACATGAGAATTAATAATATATAAGGCTAAAGATTCTGTATGCATCGTCTACATGCTTCATATATTCATGCATGTACATAAGGAGTTAAATTAAATTAATTTCAGTGTGCTAAATATATATACGTGTTTATTAATTCTGTTTTGAACAACTTCTTTTCAGAATGAATACTCAGTCGAACCCGGATTTCACTACCATTGCTGCTATGAATACTGGTGCGACAGTATTGATCCCAAGCTCCTCCACTGTTAATGCTACTGTTGCGATAGTTGCACCACTACCGAATGCGGTAGTTTCTCATGCTGAGAAACCTGAAAAGTTCACTGGTGTGGAATTTAAACGTTGGCAGTAAAAGATTCTTTTTTATCTAACAACGTTGAACCTTGCGAGGGTTTTAACTGAAACCGCTCCCCAACTTGTTGCTGGGGATGTTCAAACTGTGAGCGCGGTTGAGGCATGGAAACATTTGGATTACCTGTGCCGGAACTATGTCTTGAATAGTTTGGAGAATTCTCTCTATAACGTGTACTCCACAATAGAGACTGCCAAAGAATTATGGGAGTCTTTAGAGCGAAAGTACAAGACTGAAGATGATGGTACCAAGAAATGGGTAGTAGCTAAATTCTTGAACTTTAAGATGGTTGACTCAAAGACTGTTATGAGTCAAATCCAAGAATTACAGGTCATAATTCATGACATACATGCTGAAAAATGGTAATCAGTGAGAGTTTCCAAGTTGCAGCTATGATTGAGAAACTGCCACCAAGCTGGGTTGATTTCAAAAATTATTTGAAACATAAGCGAAAGGAAATGACCGTTGAAGACCTTGTGGTCTGTCTTCGTATTGAGGAAGACAACAAAGTTGCTCTTAAAAGGAGCATTACCCCTGTTTCAGCAAAGGTTAATATTGTTGAACACGGTCAATCCTCAAAAGGTAGCAAGAGCAAACGGAAGACTGAGAAGAGTAACAAAAGAAAAGGATTCAAGTTTGGACCTAAAGGGGGTATTGCCAAGAAAAGGTTCTCTGGCAAATGCTTTAATTGTGACCAGCCAGGTCATCGTGCTGATCAGTGCACTAAGCCAAAGAAATATACTTCTAAACAAGCTAACATGATTGATGATGCTGACAAACTGGTTGCTATGGTTTCTGACCTCACTATTATAGTTTCTGAGGTTAATCTGGTTGGTTATAATACCAGAGAGTGGTGGGTTGATACTGGGGCTACCCGTCATGTGTGTGCTGATAAGAGCCTCTTTAACACTTTCAAAGAGGTTAGTAGTGCAGATAAGTTGTTTATGGGAAACTCTGCTACAGCTGATATCAAGGGTGAAGGAAATGTGATCCTGAAGATGACCTCTGGAAAGGAACTTACTTTGACTAATGTGTTGTATGTTCCTGAGATTCATAAGAATCTTGTGTCTGGGTGGTTATTAAATAAGTTTGGCTTTAGACTAGTGTTTGAGTCTGATAAGGTCGTGTTGACCAAAAGTGGTGTTTATGTTGGCAAGGGTTATGCCCTTAATGGCATGTTTAAGCTAAATGTAATGGTTATTAACACTGAAGCTAATAAAACAAGTACTACTTCTGTTTATTTGCTTGAGTGGCATGGTAGACTAGGTCATGTTAATTTTAATTCCATTCGTCGCTTAATTAAATTAAATTGCATACCAACTTTACACATTAACTCAAACTATAAATGTAAAACATGTGTTGAAGCCAAATTAACAAGATCATCCTTCAAATCGGTTGAACGAATAACCGAACCCCTTGATATGATTCACACTGATGTGTGTGATTTGAAATCCATTCCAACGAGGAATGGTAACAAGTACTTCATTACGTTTATCGACGATAGCACGAAGTATTGTTATGTTTACTTATAAGTAAAGATGAAGCAATTAAGAAATTTATTGCTTATAAAAATGAAGTTGAGAATCAACTTGAACGGAAAATCAAGGCTGTCCGCAGTGATAGAGGTGGCGAATATGTTGCACCTTTTGCTGAATATTGTGCGCAAAATGGCATTAGACATGAATTCACTGCACCTTACTCACCCCAATCAAATGGCACTGCTGAAAGAAAGAATAGAACCTTGAAAGAAATGGTGAATGCCATGTTGGTGAGTTTGGGTGTAAGCCAGTCAATGTGGGGAGATGCCATCCTATCGGCAAACTGTCTTTTAAATAAGAAACCCCAAAAGAAAAAGGATGAAACCCCATACGAGTTATGGTGGAAACGAAAACCATCATATGAGTACCTCAAAGTGTGGGGGTGCCTAGCAAAGGTAGCTGTTCCACTACCTAAGGCACAAAAGATAGGGTCAAAGACTGTTGACTACATATTTATTGGATATGCTGAACACAGTATAGCTTATCGGTTCCTTGTGCATGAATCCAAGATTTCGGATATACATAAAGGTTCAATCATGAAATCGAGAAATGCTTCGTTCTTTGAAAATGTATTTTCGTGCATTGCGAATGAACATGTTGAAGTTGAGACACCTCATGAACAAGTTCATGAGGAACTAGTAGAATCTGAGGAAGAAGAGCTTGAGCTGAGACGAAGCAAAAGAGCAAGGACAGAAAAATCATTCGGTCCTGATTTTCACGCTTACATGGTTGAAAATGAACCTACAACTTACCGTGAAGCGGTGTCTTCCTCTGAAGGACCTCAATGGAAGGAGGCCATTAAAAGTGAAATAGATTCTATTTTACAAAACCATACTTGGGAGTTAGTGGATCTTCCTCCGGGATGCAAGCCACTAGGTTATCGATGGATCTTCAAGAAGAAGTTGAAGCCAGATGGTACCATTGATAAGTATAAGGCAAGGTTGGTGATCAAAGGTTATAGACAACGAGAAGGTCTAGATTACTTTGATACATATTCGCCGGTAACGCGAATAACCTCAATCAGGTTGGTACTTGCCATTGCCACCATTAGAAACTTGGAAGTACATCAAATGGATGTGAAAACCGCTTTCCTAAATGGAAATCTCAAAGAAGAGATTTACATGGAACAACCCGCGGGGTTTAAAGCACCTGGACAAGAAAGGAAAGTTTGTAAACTCGTTAAGTCCTTGTATGGACTAAAACAAGCTCCCGAACAATGGCACCAGAAGTTTGATCATGTCATGCTTGATTTAGGATTTAAGATCAATGAATGTGACAAGTGTGTTTATGTGAAAGACACACCAGATGGATATGTTATCCTTTGTCTATATGTAGATGATATGCTCATTGCTGGTAGTAATGAGAAGATGATTAAATCTACAAAAGACATGTTAAAATCTAAGTTTGACATGAAAGACATGGGTTTGGCAGATGTGATATTGGGAATAAAAATCACCGAACCCAAAGTGGACTTGTTCTAAGTCAAACCCATTATGTGGATAAAATTCTTGAGAAGTTCAATGCAAATGACTCTAATGTAGCTAGAACTCCCATTGACACGAGTCAACATCTAGCTAAGAACAGAGGAGAACCTGTTAACCAATTAGAGTACTCAAGAATTGTTGGCAGATTAATGTATCTAATGAGTTGTACCCAACCCGACTTAGCATATGCTGTAAGCAAGCTAAGTAGATACACGAGTAATCCAAGTACGTCTCACTGGAGGTGTATGACAAGGTTACTCCGGTACTTAAGATACACTAGGGATTACGGGCTGCATTATAACAGATATCCTACAGTGATCGAAGGTCATTGTGATGCAAACTGGATATCTGATACAAATGATTCCAGAGCGACAAGTGGATATGTATTCACACTTGGAGGTACTGCTATATCGTGGAAATCGTCTAAACAAACGGTTATTGCTAGATCCACAATGGAATCAGAATTCATCGCTTTAGACAAAGCTGGTGAAGAGGCAGAATGGCTACGTCAATTCGTTGAAGATATACCAAGATGGCCTATGCCGGTGTCGGCCATAAGTATACATTGTGATAGCCAATCGGCGATTGGTAGAGCTCATAGCACAATGTATAATGGTAAGAATAGACATATACGACGTAGACATAATACAGTACAACAACTAATCTCTACAGGAATTATCACTATTGACTATGTAAAGTCAAAGGATAATATTGCAGATCCGCTGACAAAAGGCTTAAGCAGAGAGTTAGTGTATAAGTCGTGCGTGGGAATGGGACTAAAGCCCATGAAAGGCTAAGTTTATATGAAGGAAAACCTAACTCAGTTGACTGGAGATCCCAAGATCTGAGTTCAATAGGACAACCTACATGTATGAACTGGCGAAGTCACTGTGGGGGAGTTAATTACTAGACTAGCAACCCCTACACTTTTTAAAGGGAGTTTACTAATTAAGAGTAGACTTCCTAGTCCATTCCTAAAAGTGACAAGTAAGAGGATAAGCCTATGGCTTTTAATGATTCAACTGAAATAACCATGTGTGGTTAATCAGTAGCCACGATGTGGTGAATCACCTATGTGAGAGAGAAGTAGGGTCGCTTCGAAGGGTATTTTTGGGGCACAATATTTTATAAGCTCTCGCAGAACCAGGCGAATGTTCATGGCCATAACGAACATAACTATAAGGACTTGACTTTGTCAGGGAGAGTCTTGTGTGAAGCGTATTGTCGCTTACAAAAATGGCAGACGAGTTCAAAGACATCGTCGTCTACTCAGAGCCAGTAGACTAAGTGCGTTTCATAAGCGAAGGTTCAAAGGGTAACACCTACCTATCGTGTGCAAGATTCAACTGCTGAAATTTAATCGGAAGATTGTTGTTTCTGAGAGCGATCTCCATTCATGGGGGGATTGTTGGAAATTTTGGATAAAACAAATGGTTTTTACCAAACTTTGGACACATATTAATATATGATAACGTAATACATATTAGTAGCTATTTAGTGGATTTTGTAGTCCTTGACGAGGACTTTAAAACGAGCTAAAGTGTGTCCAAAACGGATAGAAGGTGAATGAGATATCGAGTCTCAATGTTGTGTGTTTGATGCAAGAATATGGAAATTTAGTATGGAATGCATCTTGTCCCACATAGGAGTGGAGATAGACTTATGAGATGTATATATGTTCTTATCTCCAAACCTATGTCAAGATCTTATGCCATATTTTACTCTAGCACCTACTCTCGCGCAGGGGGGGTGCAAAAACTTGAGATTTCCTGTGATCCAATGGGCGTGCCCGCACGACCTGCGGACACGAATGCAGCTCCGAAAATCCGAGCCCGTGCGAGGCCGGTTTTTGCAATACGTTTTTTTTTTCACTTGGTTGTGGAGTAGTTGCAGATACACCTCATTCAGATGTGGATGTTTTCCAACTTGGTTTCCACTGTTGACTTGGTGAATCAGATCCACTTCATACTGATGTGGATACCAGTAGTAAGTTGCAATTGTGAATCAGATCCACTTCATACTGATGTGGATACCAGTAGTAAGGCTGCAACTTTGTGTTATAAAATTGGAAACCAGTCTGCAGAAATAAACACACAACACAAACCTGCAACTGCACATCTGAATCCGTTACATCTCAGTTTCACGCCTCCGACTTCTTTTCAGGCAAGTGTTCTAGTCCGGCAGTACGCTGCTTCGAATCGGTGTACCCTGGGAACAGACGTCGAATCTGTTTAAGGGAATTGTGTCAAACACAAGCCCGGTTCATCCCTTCAATTTCGGTTTGATCGTACGTTTTACGTTTATCCTTTTATATTGCATATGCATATTCATGTTTTCTATTGGTGATTACGTTTGTATGTAGTATGACGTAATTTCAGTTTCGTATGTATACTATTTACTACAGTAAAGAATTGTGAAGATTTAGTTGATGGAGCTTTGAGGTATTAGTTGCTGAAACACAAGTAACCCCAACACAAGCATTATTTTCTCATTCTTTTTTGTAACACTAGCAACCATGTAATCGTACTCTTTTGTAACTAAACGTAAGTAACTCTAATGTAAATTACTATGTTATTACATATATTGTGCAATTTTTCGGTTAGTGGTTGGTATGAATTACTATCTTCTATGAAGCCTCCTCCATCGGCCGTTGTGTCAGTCGTTTAATTGCTCGGATTGATGACCGCCGACGTTTTGCTGTGTTCAAGAGGTAGAAGGTTTCAAAATGTTCGGGAATGTTCACAGGAACTAGTTGCAGCAAGTAAGTATGTCATCATTAAGATTTTTTGATAAGTGTGGACGATTAAGGTCTTGTTGTTGGTTTATCTCTAGTCGGTCAAATGCAATTTAAGTTGTTTCGTACATTGACTACTCGCGAGCTTATGCCAGCGCCAAACACTATTATTCTCTTTATCATAAGCCTCTTATATACTGCAAGTTAATTAAGGTATTTTTTTTCATATTATGTGGTCTGTTATTAATGTGTTAATCAATACATTGCGTTATTTTTTTGTGAATTATTAGTCATTGTAATTGTTGCTTTTGGTGGTGGTGTTTGATTAGTTGGTTAGCGGGTTCTATATTTGAAATGTTGAATGATATGTTGTATTGTTTGTATTCGTGATGGACATTGGTGTTTAAACTCTCTCTGTTGCAGGTTTTAATCTTATATGCTGCTGTAAAAAATGGCATCAACATCAGTTTTTTATTCATAAAAAGCCAATTAATTTGTTCATAAGCAAAAGATAAATAACACACCAACAACTAACATATCCGGCGCAACGCAAGGGAGATTAACTAGTTATATCTAAATAATAAAATAGAGAGTATTATCTACAATTATACACTTCGTCTTCTTCATTTTTCCCATTTCATTTTTGAAAAAACTCAAAAAACCCTAACCTTCAAGCTTGCACTCCTTCTTCTTGTCGCCACCTGCAATCGACATCTTCATACCCGAAAAAAATCATATTAAACATTACCAAATACAAAGAAACAAGAAAGAAAAGGAAAAATGAGAGGATTAAAAAAACATTTAAAAAAGGAGGAAAGCAGCGTCGCTAACCCGACAGTCGCTCACCGACGCCGGTTAAAGACGCCAGTGCAGTGTCGTTGCAACAACCGTCCCCGCCGTCGATCCATCAAATTGCCGATAAATTTGAACGACACCCTGGGCTCTTAACAACCAGAAGTTTATTTAATTTAAATTATATAGTAAACATTAATGATTTTTTAACTTGCCATTTTCATTTTTCATAACTGACAATTTGTTTATACTTAAATATTGGAGTACTTAACGAGCTTCATTGTGTTGCCGTGTTGAAAGGTAGTTTTAATATTTCTACTTTATATATATAATATAATAAAATATAAAATAAAATAATGAAATATTAAGTATAACGGAAATAAAAATAGTTTTCACTGATGGAGATAATGAAACCAAATTCTTTATAATTATTGTAATGTTGAGGTTAAGTAGTACTCCATCCTAAAAAAAAAAAGTGTATATTTATAAATTAATAAAAAGAATAATGAAATAACGTTTTTTTATATTCTGTTTTGAACATGTAAAAATAAAAATGTAAAAAAAGAAAGAAAGGAAAGCGAAAATTTAAAGTAAATAAATAAAGGTACAATAAAATAATAGTACGGAGTAACATATTTAAACTGCATTTATTTTTATAAGGACTAAACGGTATTAAATTAAAATGGAGGGAGTATACTATGCTCTTAAATTTTTCAATAGGGGCCATATTTTACATATGTTCCCTAGGCATCATGATAGTCTGTACAAGTCGTCCTTTTCAGTCTACTAATTTTTAGTAATATTTACTGTATATTTTTATAATTAATTTTGCAATGAAAATGAGTGGCTATCTGATGTGTTTTCGATATCTCATTGGTTCGTACTCTCTATAGTTCTACCATCGGTCCTCAAGCTGTACGGATAGTGATTTTCATTGTACAACACTACTTGCACACTTTACAACCACTTATAATGTGGAAAACTTGATGTTGAAGTTTATGCTCATTAATTATTTTCAACGCCTTCCGAAATGTAAAAGCATCGTAGATGCGATAGAAGTGCATAGATCAATTTTATTTTTCATGTCATATTTACTAGTAAATAAATTATATACGGAGTAACTGTTAAAATACAATGCAAATTTGATATTAGTAGATGTATATATGTAAAATATCTAGATATTAATATGTATAAGAAAATATCTAGAATTTAGAATATGGTAGGAAAAATCTAGAAATTTGTATTTGATAAGAAAAATCTAGATATTTGTATGTGTAGAAAATATCTAAATATTTATCCATGGAAATATCTAGTTTCTAGAATGTTCCATGGGTAGTATAAATATGGGTGATGAGTAGTTCATTTGTGTAAGGTGTGAGAGTTGTGAGGAAGTAAGAAGAGTGTGAGTTAGAGAAGAGAAAACTTATAAGTAAGTAATATTGTAATTGTATTTTGTATTAATAAAAGTATTCTTTGTTAAGTTTCCCGGTTAAGCCTTAGTTCGTGTTTGAGTTCTTAGTGCACTTGTGTTATTTTTATTATATGGTCGGCTCTGCCACCTAAGTGATATATGGTCGGTTATACCGCCTGAATGATATATGGTCGACACTGTCGCCTAAGTATTATTGTGCACTAAGGATTCGTAAAATTAAAGGCTAACCAACGTCAAAGTGTTGGTGTAGTAAGAGTAGTATAACTAAGGTCCTCTATAGTGGGTGTGTTGGGCTCGTCGAAGCTTCCAACAATTGGTATCAGATCGGATCGCTCGGGACCATCTCTAGTGGAGGAAATCATCGATAAACGTTGGACGTTTACATCGACTTGTTTTCACTAAGGCTCTAAGGGAGATTCTGTCGGAGCACAGTTAGGAACTGTGAAAGCTCATCGGTCTGGGACCAAGCTTATTGGACGTTGGACGTCATGATGGCAGATCTTGCAAGTACGAACACTGGAATCAAGAGTCTCAATAACCACAACTATGGTTATTGGCGGACTTGCATAGAATCCTACCTACAAGGACAGGATTTATGGGAAATAGTTGCTGGCAGTGACACAACGCCTCCACCGAAAGAAAATGCCGAAGCCTTGAGAAAATGGAACATCAAGGCCAGGAAGGCTTTATTTATATTGAAGACTACAATCGAGGAGGATCTATTGGAGCACATACGTGACGAGAAAACACCAAAGGCAGCTTGGGAAACTTTTGAAAAATTATTTTCAAAGAAGAATGAAGCACGCCTCCAGCTCTTGGAAAATGAGCTTGCGGGTATCTCACAAGAAAGTCTATCTATTTCTCAATATTTCACCAAGGTGAAATCTATATGTCGTGAGATATCTCAACTTGATCCTGAAGAGAAAGTGAGTGATGCAAGGATGAAGAGAATTATCATCCACGGCTTAAGATCCGAGTATAATGGATTTATAGCCGCTGTGAGAGGATGACCTACTCAACCATCATTAATAGAGCTGGAGAATTTATTGGCTAACCAAGAAGCATTAGCCAAGCAGATGAGTGAAGTAAGAATAAAAGGCGAAGAAGAGGCACTCTTCACCAATAAGAAGAAAGCCATGTCTCGAAGACAAGAAGTGACGAAAGAAAGGCAGACATATGGATGCAAGGGTCATCTAAAATCAAAAGGCAACGCTTCAGGTGGAGCTCAAGAAGGAAGAAAATATCATCGCCAACAATATAGAGAAAATGATAAGAGAAATAATGGTGAATGCTTCAATTGTGGCAAGAAGGGTCATTTTGCTCGAGATTGTAAATTCCCCAAAAGGCGAACTTTTGAAGGAAATGTGGCCACCACAAGAGATGAGAAGAAAGAGGTCACATTTGAAGCAACCATTAATGAGGAAACATGGGATGCAGAAGCTGGATTTTCTGTTGAAGTTGACATGGATGATCAAGCTCTTGCAGCAACCTTAAAGTCAAAAATAAACTACAAAGATGATTGGATCATCGATTCTGGGTGCTCAAATCATATGACCAACGATGGGACGAAGCTGCAAGAAATGGAGGATTACAAAGGAAAGAGAGTCGTGTTGACAGCCGACAATTCAAGGTTGTCTATTTCTCACATTGGAAAGACAATAATTTCAAATGAAGGCGACTCTCATAAGCTTCAACTCGAGAAGGTGTATCTTATCCCTGGCCTAAAGAAGAATTTACTATCAGTACCACAATTGACAGCAGAAGAGAATTATGTGCTCTTTGGACCAGAAGATGTGTCCGTATTCAAGAGAGTGAAGGTGGTTGGCAATCCAATTATGCAAGGAAGAAGAATAGAGTCGGTCTATGTACTATCTGCTAAAACAGTATATGTCGATAAGACTCGAAAGAATGAGACGGCTGATCTTTGGCATGAACGTCTTGGGCATGTGAGCTACAACAAGTTAAAGGAGATGATGGTAAAACACATAGTAAATGGGCTTCCTCAAACTGATATCCGAACAGATACAATATGTGCTGGATGTCAATTTGGAAAAGCTCACCAATTGCCATTCAAGGAGTCACAACATCAGTCCAAGACACCACTAGAGCTCATACACTCAGATGTCTTCGGCCCAGTGAAACAAACATCACTTGGAGGTATGAAATATATGGTGACATTCATTGATGACTTCTCAAGATATGTGTGAGTTTACTTCATAAAGGAGAAGTCGGAGACTTTTCTGAAGTTTAAAGAGTTCAAGAAGAAGGTAGAAAGTGAGCTTAATACTAAGATCAGGTGTTTACGCACAGATAATGGAGGAGAATATTTATCGAATGAGTTCAATATCTATCTTGAGAAGCACAAGATTAGAAGACAATTTACTTGTCCCAATACTCCACAACAGAATGGAGTCGCAGAACGCAAGAATCGTCACCTTGCCGAAACTTGTAGAAGTATGCTTCATGGTAAAAATGTGCCAGGAAGATTTTGAGCTGAATGTATGAGAACGGCATCATACGTGATAAATAGGCTTCCACAGACAAAGTTAAGGCATATTTTACCGTATGAAAGATTATGGAAGATCAAGCCAACCGTCAACCATCTCAAGGTTTTTGGATGTGCATGCTACGTCTTCGTACCAGATCATCTGCGGAGCAAATTTGATAAGAAGGCAATTCAGTGCATTTTTGTTGGTTATGATGAATCAAGAAAAAGCTGGAGATGTTGTGATCCAAATACTGAAAAGTGCCATACTTCAAGAAATGTGGTATTTGATGAAGCTTCTTCATGGTGGTCACCACAAAAGATAAAGCTTCCAGAATCTCATGAATTAGAAGAAGTCCCAGAAGAAAGAAAAGAACGTGAAGAGCACGTATTGGATCCAACTAAAGAAGGAGATGGGTCGTACTCTAAGGAAACGAGTCCATGAAAAACTGGGGTACATCAATCTACATCTGAAGAGGTTCTCCAAGCCAAATGAATGCCGAGGAGCATGTGCAAGAATTACGGAGATCAACAAGGCCGAAGCAACCTAATTCGAGGTATGCCAATGCTGCTCATGTGGATGAATCAATACCTATTGAGCCTTCCACTTATGAAGAAGCAGCACAAAGTCAAGAATGGCAGAAAGCGATGGAAGAAGAAATTAATGCACTAAAAGAAAACCAGACATGGAGTTTAGTTCCAAAGCCAAAAGATGTAAAACCAATATCTTGTAAATGGGTTTACAAGGTGAAGACTCGATCAGATGGCTCCATTGAAAGGTATAAAGTTCGACTTGTTGCTAGAGGTTTTTCTCAACAATATAGGCTGGATTATGAAGAAACGTTTAGTCCAGTGGTGAAGATCACAACAATTCGAGCTCTACTAGCTTTAGCCGCTAGCAAATCTTGGAAGCTGTGGCAGATGGATGTCAATAACGTTTTCTTACATGGAGAACTTGACAAAGACATTTATATGGAGCAACCAAGAGGCTTTGAGAACAAGTTCCATCCTGAACATGTCTTCAAATTAAAGAAAGCACTATACGACTTGAAGCAGGCTCCAAGAGCTTGGTACGGGAAGATTGGCGAGTTCTTGGTACAAAGTGATTTCACAGTTGCTCCTTCAGATTCTAGTTTATTTGTGAAACAAGATCAAGGAAAACTAGCCATAGTGCTAGTATATGTGGATGACTTAATCATCACGGGAGATCACTATGAGGAGATCCAAAGAACAAGAGAGAATCTGTCTATCAGATTTCATATGAAGGAGCTTGGAGAACTCAAGCATTTTCTTGGACTCAAAATAGAGCAGAAAAGAGAAGGATTATTTCTGGGACAACAGAAATATGCGCGAGATCTTTTACAAAAGTACGGAATGCTTAATTGCAAACCTATCTCAACTCCGATGGATCCGAATACAAAACTACGAGTAGATGAAGGAAAAAGTCTTCAAGATGTTACCATGTATTGAAAGTTGGTCGGAAGTCTTATTTATCTCACACTAAGCCAGCCAGACATATCTTATGCAGTTAGAGTGGTTAGTCGATACATGAGCAATCCGAAGAAGCCTCACCTTGATGCTGTACGACGCATCTTAAGGTATGTTAAAGGCACTATTAACTTTGGTATTTTATACAAGAAAATAAAAGAATGTCACGTGACTGGATATTGTGATGCCGATTACGCTGGAGACTATGATACACGACGATCAAAAACTGGATGCATGTTTAGTCTTGGATCGGGAGTAATATCATGGTGCAGCAAGAGACAACCAACTGTATCCTTATCAAGCGCCGAAGCAGAATATCGATCGGCATCATCAGCAACACAAGAAATTACTTGGTTGAAGCAGCTAATGGAAGATCTTCACCAATCAACAGATTATCAAGTAAAGCTTTTCTGCGATAACTTATCAGCTATACGTCTAGTAGAAAATCCAGTCTTTCATGCGAGAACAAAACATATAGAAGTGCACTATCACTATGTTCGCGAGAAGGTCCTTGAAGGAGAGATCAAGATGATGCCAACAAAGACAGATGAACAGGTTGCAGATATATTCACCAAGAGCCTAAGTAAACCGAAGTTTACAAAATTCAGAGAAGCACTTGGAATGGTCTGCAAGACATCGTTGGAAAAAATTTGCATTGAGGGGGAGTGTTAAAATACAATGCAAATTTGGTATTAGTAGATGTATATATGTAAAATATCTAGATATTAATATGTATAAGAAAATATCTAGAATTTAGAATATGGTAGGAAAAATCTAGAAATTTGTATTTGATAAGAAAAATTTTGATATTTGTATGTGTAGAAAATATCTAGATATTTATCCATGGAAATATCTAGTTTCTAGAATGTTCCATGGGTAGTATAAATATGGGTGATGAGTAGTTCATTTGTGTAAGATGTGAGAGTTGTGAGGAAGTAAGAAGAGTGTGAGTTAGAGAAAAGAAAACTTATAAGTAAGTAATATTGTAATTGTATTTTGTATTAATAAAAGTATTCTTTGTTAAGTTTCCCGGTTAAGCCTTAGTTCGTGTTTGAGTTCTTAGTGCACTTGTGTTATTTTTATTATATGGTCGGCTCTGCCGCCTAAGTGATATATGGTCGGTTATACCGCCTGAATGATATATGGTCGACACTGTCGCCTAAGTATTATTGTGCACTAAGGATTCGTAAAATTAAAGGCTAACTAACGTCAAAGTGTTGGTGTAGTAAGAGTAGTATAACTAAAGTCCTCTATAGTGGGTGTGTTGGGCTCGTCGAAGCTTCCAACAGTAACAATGTCATAGATCAATTTTATTTTTCATATCATATTTACTAAATTAACAACGCATGCATGTCTGAGTGATCACTGAGTTGTCTAATGAAGAACACCACCCGGGTTCGAATCCTGACAAAGTCATTCTTTCAAAAAGGAAGTGTGATCAGAGGACAAGGCGCAATTCACCCGGTACCAGGTCTCGCGCTCAAGGGGATTGATTACTCGAGGTCTACCCTCTTTTAGGGAGTCAATATACTCGTTCATTTTTTTTTTAAAGGCAAGTTGTTGACATCGAATACTCTCATTTGCCACGCACGCACGCGCTTTCGGGCAGGAAACACGAACCGCATTACAGGAATCCGAACCTTATACCATCCCGAGGGGCAGGCGGTCGGACCTGAGTCCTGAATACGGGTCAGTAAAACCTTCCCCGGAGCAATTCGGCTTTCAGGAAATAATTCCTACGAATATTTTTAAGGGGAGGGACTTGAACTTGAGACCTCCTCACCCCCATCTCAATGCACAAGTGCAAAGGGGTGAACCACTGAACCACATGGGTGGGTTCAATATACTCGGGGTTTTCTTTGCTAATATAAAAAAAATACATAATATTTGATAAAAAAGTTATATGGAATGATTGATATTTAAATATATGTTCATAGCTAAAGTAAAGTTGTATATAAAACAAATAAAGAATTTAAAGTTAAAAGTATACGGAGTGAAAAAAAAAAAAAAAAAACTACTCCGTATAAAAGTAATATACAGTACTAAATTATTTTAGTGGGATATATGGAGTACTGTTTTAAGTACTCGTAATGTTTTATGCAATTGAACTAAAGAAATAAAGGTGATGTGAGGTTGAAAAGGTAGTTCTGTAGGGACAGCGGGGCAATGGTAGAAGGCCATAAAATTAGAAGTAAAGTGCTTTCCTAAAATAGAAAAAATGGTCAACGCGTTTCAACTGCGGTTAAATATCAAATATCATGGGACTCATAATTGGACAAAATTTCGTTAACGGTCCCTGTGGCTGCACAGGTTAGGCATACAGTCCCTAAACCTTTTTTAGACAAGCTCAGTCCTCATAGTTTTCATTCAAATCTTGCGGACACAATCCCCAAACTGACGGACGTTAAAAAAATCCGTTAGATAATATCACATGCACGTAGAGATGACAATGGATCGGATATGGATCGAGTGAGCTTATATTCATATCCATTTAATTTTAAAATCCATTTCCATATTCATATTCATAAATATAGTTCATACATTCATACCCATATCCATATCTGTTGGATTAATCAGGTTTATATATATTCGTTGGATGTTAAATTTTTTAAAAAATATTCCTATTATGAAATGAAATCATAAAGTATTTTTAACAAAAATATGTAATATATGTAAGATATCTGAATTTAATACCATCTACATAATTCTATCTTTAAAATCTATGCTTTCGATAATACTTCAATTTTCTTATAGTGTACATACATAAGAATGTGTAAATATATATGTACATATTTAAGTAAATATGTACTCCGTATATAGTTAAAACTTTATATGTATTTTAAGTACTAACTAGATATATCAATGGATGATAAATTGTCATTCATACCCAATCCACCAATTTATCACATCACCCATATTCATATCCACATTCACTTATCATCCATTTAGATTACCCATATCCATTTTAATGAATCAGATCAGATGGATATAGGGGTGTTCATCGATTTGGTTTTTGGTTTTTCGGTTTATTCGGTTCTATTTTTTCAGTTTTGAAACTTATAAAATCAAAACCGAACACCAAATCGAAATCAAATTTAAATATCAAAACCAAACCAAAAACCGAATTTGATTTCGGTTTGGTTTCAGTTAAAACTGAAAATCACCAAAAATAAAAAGCTTAACTAGCATAAACTTACATATAAATTAGGAATAACAGTTGTAGTATTAATTTAAGTATACAGGATATATAACATGTTTATTGTTTAATAAAAATGTAATAATAAATCAAATATAATATAAATATATAAATATATAATTATATAAATATATAAATATTATAATTATAAATATGCTTTAAAATGTTATTAATTTTAATATAAATATTATAATTATAAATATGTTTTAAAATGTTATTAATTTTAATTCTATTTTCGGTTAACCAAATTTAAAATTTTCAAAACCAAAAATCGAATTACGAATTCGGTTTCGGTTTCGATCGATCCAAAAACCGTTTAAAAAATTCGGTTTGATTTTTTTTTATTTGGATTCGATTTGATATTAGGTTTGAAACCAAATGGTGCACACCCCTAGATGGATATCTGATGGATCGGACATCCATTGTCATCCCTAATTTCACGTGAGAGTAAATCCATCATTAAAAAATTTCTTTTAAAACCTTTCATCATCATCCCTACAATATTTTACAAAACTAAATTCTTCACAACCAAACCTCTACATCAATTACATATTTGCAAACTCATCAATTACATATTTGTAAAACCAAATCGGCCACCATAAACTTAAAATCAAAACCATCAGATCGTCAAATCCCCGAATAATGTAACGACCCGGAAATTTCTGACCAAATTTAAACTTGATCTTTATAAGATTATGGCACGATAAGCAAAGTCTATTAAACCAAGTCTCAAAATTTTTGAACTATTTCATGAAATCATTTAACCTTTGACCATTCCCGACGATTCACGAACCTTAACTCGTAAATAGGAATGCAGATATAAATAACTATACATATAAATAATTATATATTATAAATTAAATATATTAATGAAATATTGTGTGATTTGGGTTTTGTTGTTGTTGTTGTATGTGATTTGATTATTATGAAAGAAAACTTAAAATATGTTATTTAAAACTGTTATTACAAAAAATAGAGAAGAAAATTGAATGTATATAAATTGTCAATATTAACAAAGTATTAAATGTTATACTATGAGTTTATTCAATGTAAGACTTGATATTTAAAACATTAGTATACATAGTAGTTTGAATATATGTAACTATTACTATATGTAAAATGTATAAATATTAAATATATATTATATAATTATTAAATACTATATAATTAATAAAATGTAATATAATATCTGTAATTATAAAATATAGTTATTATGTTAATGTTATTATTATTACTTCTATTATTATCACTAAAATAAATATTAATAGTAATAATAATATCAGTATTATGAATGTTATTATTATAAAAATATATTTGTTATAATTACTTTTATTATTAATATCAATATCTATATTATTAATATTATTATATAAAAAATGAAAATCATGTAACTTGTTATATTTTCATTATGATTAGATATTATTACCATTAATATATATATATATATATATATATATATATATATATATATATATATATATATATATATATATATATATAATACACATTATTACATATTATATAGTTATAGTACATAATCTATAAATTGTAATACTAATATATTAATTATAATTGTTATAACAATATTGTTATTACTTTTAATAATAATATAGATACCAGTGTTATTAATATTGTTATTTTAAAAATATAATATATAGATATGAAATTTGATATAAATAATTTATTATTACTAATAATATTATTAATATTAATATAATTAGTATTATTATTATAATTATCATTAATAATATTATTAATATAAATTTCACTAAAATTATTGTTATTGAGACATATTATTATTATTACTCTTAATATAATAATAATAATTATTATTATTATTATTATTATTATTATTATTATTATTATTATTAATCATTAATATTATTATTATATTATTATTACTATTAATAAAATTATAATTATTAAAAACCTTTTATATAAAAAAAATCGTAAATCTGGATTGGAGACACAATCAATTTACGTTTCTTTCAATCTCTATTTAATTTTAGATTCTTGTTTGAAATTGATAGCAATCAATAACAGTGAACGTACGAATTCTGTTAGCCATTCCTTTCTCCCTTTTATTTATTTTTTGTTTATTTCTGTTCCTGCTCGATTCCTTGTCGACCCAAATTGCTATAAAACGTGTTAAATTCCAGCTGTTAAGTGATACCAAATCGATTTTACATTCTCATTCTCAATTATCATATTCATCTGTTTGTAATTGATTAATTTTTATCCAAAATATTCATGTATACAGCTCGATACCTCTGTATCTTCCACTTTTTAACCAAATCACTAATTAGAACAAAATTTAAAAATATAATAATGCAGTTTTATTAGAAATCTTGCATCTAAACTATCTGGAAAGATTCAATATCCAATTTTTCTTATCGAGTTCCAATTTTGAAGTCAAAGTTCTGATTTCAAAAGTCAAAGAGTTTGTTCATGAAGAAATTTGAATTTGTCTTGATGTTTTGAATTAAATTGATTGTTCAGAAAGATTACATGAACGATTTAGAACCTTTTTCATATTGTAATCGAGGTCTAAAACTTTCTCAATTTCAAAATCAAATTTAAAATTGAAGAACGTGTTCTTCCTTCTGATTCAGTTATTATTTTTATTTTTTTTTATTTTGTTTTCTGTTTTAATTAATTTAAACCATCTCTAAATGTTTCTGTATCAGTTATAAGTTCTAAATTGAAATTGTAAATCGCAGTTATAATTTTGGGTTGAATTGATTCGATTGAATGAAGAAGAAGGTTAACAGAAAACGAGTTAAGTAAATATGAAATTCGTAATATAACAGAATTACAAGCCAGCCCAGCTGGTTGAATGTGTTAGCGGGTGTACGAGAGGTCATGGGTTCGAGCCTGGTCCAGAGCAATTCTATTTAAACAAAGCTTTTAAGGGTATACACAATTTCTTTTATTTTTATTATTATTATTATGATTATTATTATTATTATTGTTATGATTATTATTATTAGTTATTAAGGTTATAATTATGATTATAAATTGTTATTGTTACTAGTATTATAATTATAGTTATTATTATTATTACTAATATAAGTATAGTTATCATTTATTATTATTATCATGATTATAATTACAATTACAAATTTTATTATTATTATTATTATTATTATTATTATTATTATTATTATTATTATTATTATTATTACTAGTATTATTATCATAACTATCACTAGTAGTAAAATTATCATTTTAGTTATTATTATTATCAGTAGTATTATTATTATTATTAGTATTAAAATTAGTATTATAATTAAGGTTAACAATTTAGTACTATTATGATTAAATCGATATTTTAGTATTATTGTCATTATCAATAGAATTATTGTTATTATTAAAAATTTACATTCATAAGTAGTATTGTTATTAAGAGTATCATTTTATTTGAAATTATCATTACCATTTTTATTAAAAATCTATCAATCTTAAAAGTTGTATTTTATTAAAATTAACATTTTTATTATTATTATTAATATTACTATTATCATTATCAATAGCCCTACTAACAAAGTGACTAATGATATTATCAAAATAATTATTTTCAACATCATTATTAAATCTAAGTAATAGTATTATTATCATGATATTATATAAAAATATATTTACTACACATAACCTAACTATATTAATATTTCTATATATAGAAATGAAAATCTATATAATGAAACATATTAAATTAATATATATGTATATATATATAAACAACAACACTAATAATATATATATATATATATATATATATATATATATATATATATATATATATATATATATATATATATATATATATACACACACACATTTTTTCGATTACAATTACGTGTGTTAATATATATACGAATGATATAGGTTCGTGAATCCAAGGCCAACCCTGCATTGTTCAATATCGTCATATGTATTTTTACTACAAAATACAGTATTGTGAGTTATAGTCCCACTTTTAAAATCTATTATTTTTGGGATGAGAATACATGCAGTTTTATAAATGTTTTACGAAATAGACACAAGTGATCAAAAAAATTACATTCTATGTTGAATTATCGAACCGAATATGCCCCTTTTTAGCTTGGTAGCCTAAGAATTGGTGTTTATTATAATTGTCACCAATTGACGCGAATCCTAAAGATAGATCTATGAGCACTAACAAGCCCCAGTCAGAGAATTTGAACTGCTTTAGTACTTCGATTTATCATGTCCAATGCGAGTCCCGGAATGATGGGGATATTCTATATGCATCCTGTTAAGTTCAGTTACCAGGTGTTCAATCCATATGAATGAATTTTAATTCGCGGGTTACGCGTGTCAATATATAAAATCTTGTGGTCTATTAAAATGATGAAAATGAAAGATTATGATAAACTAATGAACTCACCAACCTTTAGTTGACACTTGAAAGCATGTTTATTCTCAGGATTGAAAGAAATCTTCCGTTGTGCATTTGCTCATATTAGAGATATTACTTGGAGTCATTAATGAAATATTTCAAAAGACGTTGCATTCGAGTCGTTGAGTTCATCAAGATTATTATTAAGTCAATTATAGTTGAATATATTATGAAATGGTATGCATGCCGTCAACTTTCGATGTAAAGAAAGTTTGTCTTTTAAAAACGAATGCAATGTTTGTAAAATGTATCATATAGAGGTCAAGTACCTCGCGATGTAACCAAATGTAATGTATTCGTCCAGATGGATTATGACGGGTCATCATAAATAACTTAAAGGGAATTGATATTTTCAAATGTGTTTTTGATAGATCCACCCAAATTCACTAAATTACCTTTAATGATGTGCTATACAGATTTTTTATTTCAAATTATTGAAGGATACTACTGAAAAGTAACAACAAATATTTGTGGATCTATCAAAAACACAGTTGAAAATATTACCTCCCTAACTTAAAGCCACCATCAACCAAGCACCTAAATCCATTTTAAGAAAATTTTGTAAACCAAAAATTTGAGGTTCACAAACCCCTCGACTTCAAAAGAAAAATAAAACACACATGGAAAGAAGATGTTATCAAAAATAAAAATTTTCTAATTTTTGAAAAACTCAACCCAAATTTGTAAACATGAACCCAGATGTGTATCAAATTTAAATACAACCCTCAACTTTAAATCTCCGACAGACTCCACAACCGTCATCTACGGCAAACTTCACAATATAGCTATAGTTATGTCTGATTTTACAAGTATATATGAAGCGATTAAATAAAAAAACAGAAGCGATTAATCCAATAATAAAAAAGAATCGAGGTAATTTAATCCGTATCAGCCTCTATTCTAATCGAATATCATAAAATCTAGAAACTTGTATACGATATCAAGATTCGATGAAAATGATGATGAGTTATAGGTATTTTGAGGTGTAATTTTAGAGTTTGGTTTGAAATTTTTGATAGAAGATTAAATGATAGAGAGTTAAATGACTAAATAGTACATCACATGACTAGCACGTGATCTCACTTAACCGAGTATACTAACGAACATTATCTTCAAGGATGAACAATGATTAGTTTAACCGAGTATACTAACGAACATTATCTTCAAGGATGAACAATGATTAGTTTGCAAACCTCGGAGACTATCAGTTATGGGAAAAGAGTACATGAAAGATTACATTGATTTTCATTACAAACCATATTGGACTATATTTGATTTTGTGTCTAAAATACAGTTTACGTTTTAAATTTTTTGCCCCCTAAGAATTTTGTTCAAGATTTGCCACATTAAAAAAATTGAATAATGATGTAAAAGTATCATATTCCTTTTATTATAGTTAACCGATTCGAATTCGAATGCTTTTCATTTCACAATGAAAAAATTAACACTAAATGATTTTGATTAGTTTCACACTTTGCAATGATCTTCATCAGGATATCGTACTAAATTCAAATTTTGTTGCATTTGATTGTAAGAACTTAATCAATTAAAACCAATAAAAATATATAATTACTAAACGGTCACTAACAAGTTAAAATATTGTCTCTAAAATACGGAGTAATAGAGTATATACACACACTAACAAATCCAATTTCACCACCAAGTAACAGTCATATGATTCGAATAAAGGATTTAAGTTAGCTCAATCTCTTGAGGAACTTTTTCTTGATTCAGTAATAGTAGCCACTGAACGTCTAGCACTTCGATTGATACTAGAGTAGCAAAAAAGGCCGATAAAGTCCCAAATACTGCAGCCAAATAGAATAAATACATTGGACCATCATAACAGTTAGTCCCGGGGCTTAACCACCCTTTCAAGTGCCTCACCTCCACATTTATTCCTACTAACAACGTAATTTCTGCAACCGCGAAACAAATCCTGTAATAAAATGTACAATAATAAACTTAAAGGCAACTACATGTATACGGACGATCGACTTTAATCACACGTACCAAATGATAATAAAGCCAAATATTAGTTGACGTACCAAATGATATTAAACTCAAAAAGCAATTAGCTTTAAGTTGATCAACTACATATATTAGTGGACGTTCCAAATGAAAATAAAGGCAAATATTCTTTGTTTCCGAGTGTAATTGCCGAATTTACGATTACGGTGAGGATCCAGGGTCATAAGCAGACTATGGTTGGGGTATGATTTACTAAAGTAGAATACCAAATATTTGCGTTGCACAACCATAATAATGACGAGGCACAAAAACGCACACACACCATAAATTAATGGCTTTTTACGGTTGCTTGTGTATATTGTTGGTTTGATTTTTGGCTAGTAGAAGAAATGTTTTTTGCTTAGTCCCACATCGGTGGATGAAAATAGTGGGAAGTAATCTCTTTGGTTATAAAAGGAGCTTATGAGATTATTTCCAAATTGCACCAATCAATACACTTTAAGTATTTGATTATTTCTTTCTTACCCTTGTTTGAGAGTTGTATTAGTTAAATATTTTGGAGAGTGTAGTTGGCTTAAGAGAGTCGTCTATATCATTGTAACAATTTGTGATATAGTGTATTTCTCTCTTTGGGGGCCGGTGGTTTTTCTCCTGTTTTGGAGTTTCCACGTTAAATCTTGTGTTGTGTATTGTTCTTATTTCTTTACTATTATTTTTGGGCTGGGTGGTAGGAATTAGTGAGACCGTAATTTCCCAACAACTGGTATCAGAGCGTCAGGTTTGACGGGGGTCTCGGTTATAGGAGTCGGAGTATGCTCTGTGGTTGTCACGGGAGTGGATCGTCCACATCAGAAACGTGTTCTATTGATCGTATAGGGTATCTGGTTAGACAATATTTTTTCTGATTCGTAGTAATAGTTGAATTTGTTAGTGGCGAGTTGTGAATTTCCGGTTTAAAGGGTCCTGGCTACCTGCTACATCTTTTGGCTATTCGAAACGTGAGCAAAATCAGAGAAAGTGTTGTTTATAGGATACGGATACGATGTCGAAGTTCAGTCCAATGAGGTTTGATGTAGAGAAATTTGATGGGATGATCAATTTTGGCTTATGGCAGGTTCAAGTCAAGGATGTGTTGATTCAGTCCGGGTTACACAAGGCATTGAAAGGTAAACCCACCTTTATTCCCGGCAGTGATTCTAGCAGTAAGTTCGATGAAGAAGAATGGGATGATATGGATTTGAGGGCAGCAAGTGCGATTCGTTTGTGTCTTGCAAAGAACGTGCTTGCAAATGTGCACGGGTTATCAACGGCAAAGGAGCTTTGGGTTAAACTAGAGCAGTTGTACCAGGGCAAGGGCATCTCAAATCGGTTGTGTCTTAAAGAACAATTTCATACTCTGCGTATGGATGGGGGTTCAAAGATTTCAGATCGTCTAAGTATTCTTAACGGTATTGTTTCAGAACTGGAGGCTATTGGAGTTAAAACGGATGATGAAGATAAAGCTTTGAGGTTGATATTATCTTTATCATCGTCTTATGAACACATGAAACCTATTTTAATGTATGGAAAGAAAACTCTGAAGTTTGAAGACGTTACTAGCAAGCTCCTATCCGAGGAGAAAAGACTGGAAGGTAACGGGGTCTCGTCATCAGGAGATACGATAGTGTTGTGTTCGGATAGGCGAAAGAGAAACTCTGGGAAGAATCTGGTATGCTGGAGGTGCAGGAAGACTGGGCATGTAAGGGTTAATTGTCCATGTGGAGCTAATCCGGCAAATGGCTCCAAAGACGCTAACATTGTCTCCGTTGTTACGGAGAGTGACGAATTCCTCTGAAGTCATATCATCCTCATGGTGTGTCCGTGCCACTATGAAAAGGGATGTTCGTTAGCGGTTCCACAATTGCACATGGGCATTGGTTTGGCATTGATGCAGGTTGTGTGGTGGAAACTGATGTTGTAGCTGATGAAACTTCCAGAGAAAGCCAAACAGGAAGTTGCACCATAAAGTTTCAGCTGGTTGTTCAACAACATGTGCCGAGGTGAAATGCTTGGAATGTGATATTCTAAGTGCTATACTCTTAATGGTGGAGTATGATAATTCTTGTTAAGAGTTATGATTGTCTTTGATGACAATGATTGTCGGTTTAGACAATGTTCGGTGAAGATGCAAGTTTTGTCTCTTGGGAGATAATGTCAACGGCATGAAGATGAGGATCTTGAAGTTGTCGTCGAGGAAGTGTCTACATCGGTTATCCTTGCAATGTGGAAGCATGGTTATCTTCTTCTATCCAAAAGGTGGAGATTTGTTGGTTTGATTTTTGGCTAGTAGAAGAAATGTTTTTTGCTTAGTCCCACATCGGTGGATGGAAAGAGTGGGAAGTAATCTCTTTGGTTATAAAAGGAGCTTATGGGATTACTTTTAAATTGCACCAATCAATACACTTTAAGTATTTGATTATTCCTTTCTTTCTTACCCTTGTTTGAGAGTTGTATTAGTTAAATATTTTGGAGAGTGTAGTTGGCTTAAGAGAGTTGTCATAACCCGTCCTTAACCATAAGAACGTGTTAGATAACGTATGATTTCATTGCGAGGTATTGACCTCTATATGCGACATTTTTAAAAGAACAACTGCATATATTTTACATTACAAACCATAATTCTTATTTTGATACAAGCTTTAGACAAAATAAAGATGATTATCGTTTAGCGATAATCTTAGACTTACAAACTTTACAAATGATGATAACAACACGATTTCTAGCATATTTTACAATACAAATCCTCGGATATGCAGTTTTATTTTTGACACAAATATGAGTACGCAAAATCCTGCTTAAATTCAACATGTTGCAGCGGAAGCTTTAGAAATCACCTGAGAATAGACATGTTTTAAAAGGTCAACATAAAGTTGGTGAGATATAGGTTTAATGCCGGCAGCAATATATATATAGACCACAAGATTTCGTATATAAACAGTTTAATAAAAGTATTCTAAGTGGTTGAGCACTCGGTAACCATACTTAACATTTTCACGTCGCATATTCCCTTTAATATGAAATCTTACTACACCGTACCAAGTGTAGTCACAAAAACGAAGTACTGTGCAACCGTTGAATACTGGTCGTCCAGTCCGGTTGGGGTTGTCAGGCCCGATAGATCTATCAACAGGATTCGCGTTTACAATACCGCTGTAAATATTAGTTACCAAGCTACAGGGAAGTATGCCAGTGGTACAACTCAACGTAGAATATATTTTTCAGTTACTTGTGTCCATATCGTAAAACATAAAATACATGTATTCTCATCCCGAAATATTTAGAGTTTAAAAGTGGGACTATATACTCACTCTTGTCTTGATGATATATATATTTTGACTCGGTCTTCCGGTTGATATCACGAACCTATCCATATATAATATATCAATATGTTTTCATTTTTAAACAAACGTTATAAATATATACTTGTTATACTTTTAATACTTTGAATAATTCCTTAGTCCGTAGTTAGCAGTCCGATGTTAGTAATTCAATTTTAATGGTTCATTTTTAGATGTTTAATATACCCGCAATGAAATAAATAAAACCCCCAACGAAATCAATAAAACCCCATCGTATATGTGTTGGTCGAGATTAATCTTGACCCACGGTACCGGTGTTGTCAAATGACGTGTTGCGTACATAAAGTACCGGTGTTGTCAAATGACGTGTTGCGTACAAACATGGGATCTTATGATTAATCTTCTCGTATTGTTTACGGGTGATCCTGAACCATATAAAATTGAATTATAAGTACATATATATAAAATATCATGTTATCTTAGAAATATGTGATTTATATCATTTTTTTCCAATTGATCCCGTAGTTGAAATGATCTAGGATAACCAATTTTGTTTCGGTCATAGTTTCTTCGTTACAAATCCGTTTTCGTTGATTCAAATTGCCATCTTCTTGGATCGAGTTCTTCTTTAAGACTATGAACTGTAAATACCTTGGTTTGTATTCAAAATCATACGGCATAAGTGAAAGTTTAGTGAAACATATGAAGTTAAACATTTTTGTTACAACAAAATCATTTAATGACCATTTTTCCAAAAATACTTATACTTTGAAAAACCAAGTTTTACCTTGTTAAATTAACATATAAATAAGTTATGTTACATGTCTTGAAGTATTTTAAAAGTTAAGTTAGAAGGATCTATTTAGTTTGCAACAAGTTTGAAAACATTCAAACTATGTTCTTGTTGTTAAACTTTTGTACCACAAAATAAGATAGCTATATATATATGAATTGAATAAGGTTATGAACATAGATTCTACCTCAAGTTCCTTGGATAAGTTTGCTGTAAAAGAGGAGTAAGAAGCTAGAATCAAAAGGGTGATAGAAGTGGATGAAAGATTGGAAGTAAGTTGGTGTTCTTGGAGGGTTTTCTTGAAATGTTTTTGTATGGTTTTCTTATGGTGTTTTAGTATGGTTTTTGAAGCTAGATCTTTATGGAATTTTGCTGGGTTGTTATGGAGTTTAGAGAGTAAGAAAGAGTGTGTGTTTTTAGTTAAGAGATTGAAGTAAAAATGAATCAAAAATGATGATACATATATACTCCTAAAAATGTGATCTTTAAGGATAACATGACAAAATTTTAGTTTGTATTTTTGTAATTAGTCTTGCAATGATTCAAAAGTAATTACCTTATACATAAGGCATGAATAAGGGCTGGTTAGGTGGTGATTTGATGTGTATATACCAATAGTAAATACGTATAGAAGCTTGGTATGATACGAGTACAAATACTCTAGGTATACGTATAGAAATTTTGTGAAAAATGGAATGAGGATTCAAATATAGCTATCTTTTGTGAATACACTTATATGATTTTATGTATTTAAGTTCTTAAAAGTGATTAAATACATTACTTATACAATATATGTATAAACATTATATGTCTTAAGTATTTATGTCAAATAACGTTACGTATAGTTATCGTTTTGAAAACTTAAGTTAGTAGTTTCAAAATACACATATAACTTGTTGTTATTAATATAAAATGAGGTATTAAAACATTCCTTAATCATGTTAAATATGTATATATACATATATATACACAAACGTATAATTATCATATGTTATATAGTTCGTGATATCATCGGTCAAACTAGACGGTCAAACGTTGTGTAAACTCTTTTCGGAAATATAAATCTCGACAATTTGGATTGCTTATCATGTTGGTAAGGTTTAATTTATGTAAATATTAATCTTATAAGTATAGAACGATCGAAAAAGTGCGGGTCGTTACATTACCTCTCCGTTAAATAAATTTCGTCCCGAAATTTTAAAATTGTACCTATTTTGCGTCATCGAGAAACAAGTGTGGATACTTTTCTTTCATCTGATCCTCTCGTTCCCAAGTAAACTCAGGACCTCTTCGAGCATTCCAACGAACCTTAACGATCGGTATGTTGCTCTGCTTGAGCTGTTTAACTTCACGGTCCATGATTTCGATTGGTTCTTCGATGAATTGTAGTTTCTCATCGACATGGATTTCTTCAAGAGGAATGGTGAGATCTTCCTTTGCAAGACACTTCTTAAGGTTCGAGACGTGAAAGGTATTATGTACTCCGGCGAGTTGTTGCGGTAACTCGAGTCGATAAGCTACCGGTCCAATGCGTTCAATAATCTTGAACGGGCCTACGTACCTTGGGTTCAGTTTACCCCTTTTGCCGAAACGTATTACACCTTTCCATGGTGACACTTTTAGCATAACCATGTCACCGATCTGAAACTCTAATGGTTTCCTTCGGACATCAGCGTAGCTCTTTTGGCGACTACGGGCTGTTTTCAATCTCTCCTTGATTTGTACTATCTTCTCAGTCGTTTCGTGCATGATCTCGGGACCAGTTAAATGTCGATCTCCTACTTCATTCCAACAGATAGGAGATCTACACTTCCTTCCATACAATGCTTCGAATGGTGCAGCTTTAATGCTCGCATGATAACTATTATTATACGAGAATTCTGCTAACGGTAAATACTTATCCCATCCGTTTCCAAAATCGATCACACATGCCCTGAGCATGTCTTCAAGAGTCTGAATTGTTCTTTCACTCTGCCCGTCGGTTTGCGGATGATATGCGGTACTCATATCCAGACGAGTTCCTAGTGCCTCCTGTAGTGATTGCCAGAACTTTGAGGTAAATCTACTATCACGATCAGATATAATGGAAATAGGTATTCCATGCCTTGAAACAACTTCCTTTATATACAATCGTAATAGTTTCTCCATTCTATCTTTTTCCTTTATAGGCAAGAAATGTGCAGACTTGGTGAGACGATCAACAATCACCCAAATGGTGTCGTAACCCCAGGCAGTCTTTGGTAATTTCGTGATGAAATCCATGGTAATACCATCCCATTTCCATTCTGGGATTTCTGGTTGTTGAAGTAACCCTGACGGCTTCTGGTGTTCTGCTTTGACCTTGGAACAAGTTAAACACTCCCCAACATATGTTGCTACGTCTGTCTTTAAATTAGGCCACCAATAACGTGTCTTAAGATCTTGATACATCTTTCCAACTCCAGGATGTATCGAGTATCTTGTCTTATGTGCCTCGTTCAATATCAACTTCCTTAATCCACCCAACTTCGGTACCCAAATACGATTTGCAAAATATCGAATTCCGTCTTCCCGTATAACGAGTTGCTTCTCATACTTCTTCATTATTTCATTTCTTATGTTTTCTTTAGTAAGTGCTTCTCGTTGAGCCTCTTTGATTTGTGAGTTGAGATTCATGCGAATTTTTATGTTCATCGCTCGTACTCGAATTGGTTCTCGTTCCTTTCTGCTTAGTGCGTCAGCCACCACATTCGCTTTCCCGGGATGATAACGAATTTCACAATCATAGTCGTTTATTAACTCGACCCACCTACGTTGCCTCATGTTCAATTGTTTCTGATCAAAAATATGTTGAAGGCTTTTATGATCAGTAAACACAGTGAATTTAACCCCATACAAGTAGTGTCTCCACATCTTCAATGCAAACACGACTGCTCCCAATTCTAGATCATGCGTCGTATAATTTCGCTCGTGAATCTTCAATTGTCGGGATGCAAATGCAATAACTTTCTTCCGTTGCATAAGAACGCAACCAAAACCTTGTCGCGAAGCGTCACAATATATTTCAAAATCATCGTTCCCTTCTGGTAACGATAAAATAGGCGCCGTAGTCAACTTCTTTTTCAGTAATTGAAATGCACTCTCCTGCTCAGAAGTCCATTCATATTTCTTCCCTTTTTGCGTTAACGCTGTCAACGGCTTAGCTATTCGGGAAAAATCTTGAATAAACCTTCTATAATAACCGGCTAAACCCAAAAATTGGCGTATCTGCATTGGTGTCTTAGGAGTCTCCCATTTTTCAATGGCTTCAATTTTTGCTGGATCAACCTGAATTCCTTTGCTACTAACAACGTGGCCAAGAAATTGCACTTCTTTCAACCAGAAAGCACATTTAGAAAATTTAGCATATAGCTGTTCTTTTCTCAACAACTCTAATATCAACCTTAAATGCTGCTCATGCTCTTGCTCACTCTTGGAATAGATAAGAATATCATCAATGAAAACGATAACAAACTTATCTAAATATGGACTACAAACTCGATTCATGAGGTCCATGAATACAGCTGGCGCATTCGTCAATCCAAACGGCATGACCAAAAATTCGTAATGACCGTAGCGTGTCCGAAAAGCAGTTTTCGGTATATCTTCTTCTTTGACACGTAATTGATGATAGCCCGATCTTAGGTCAATTTTCGAGTACACACATGATCCTTGGAGTTGATCAAATAAGTCGTCAATTCTCGGTAGTGGATACCGATTCTTGATAGTTAACTTATTTAATTCACGATAATCTATACACATTCGGAATGATCCGTCTTTCTTCTTGACGAATAAAATTGGAGCTCCCCACGGTGAAGTACTTGGTCGTATAAATCCACGATCCAGTAATTCTTTTAACTGACTCTGAAGTTCTTTTAACTCGGACGGTGCAAGTCTATATGGAGCACGGGCAACCGGTGCAGCTCCTGGTACAAGATCTATTTGAAATTCTACAGATCTAAATGGAGGTAATCCCGGCAACTCTTCCGGAAATACTTCAGGAAAATCTCTTGCCACAGGCACGTCATTGATGCACTTCTCTTTTTCTTTCTTTTCGACTTTATTAACATGTGCTAAGATAACATAGCACCCTTTCTTCAAGCACTTTTGAGCTTTCAAATAACTAATGAGTTTTAGCTTTGATTTACCCTTCTCTCCATAAATCATTACTGGCGTTTTATCCTTACGAGGAATGCGAATTGCCTTCTTGGCGCACACAACTTCAGCTCCTATTTTGGACATCCAGTCCATGCCGATTATTACATCAAAACTTCCTAATTCTACGGGTATCAAATCAATCTTAAATGTTTCTCCGGCTAAATTTATTTTACAATCACGGCAAATTTTATCGGCTTTAATTAGTTTACCATTAGCTAACTCAATCATGTACTTAGCATCTAGAGGTAATGATGAACAATTCAATTTAGCGTGAAAGTCTCTACACACGTAACTTCTATCAGCACCAGTATCAAATATAATAGATGCGGATAAGTTATTAATGGTAAACGTACCCGTAACAAGCTCCGGGTCTTCACATGCCTCTCTAGCATTAATAACAAATGCTCTCCCACGTGCAGGTCCGATATTCTTCTCTGGATTCGGGCACTGGCTCTTATAGTGACCTTGTTTTCCACACCCAAAACAAGTAATGGTAGCCAAAGCAGTTCTATTTGCATTGGTGGCAGGAGTCTTGGTACCATTTGTATTTGTAACGAGAGCCCTACAATCTTCAGCAAGATGACCCTTTCGATTACATTTGTTGCATACCACATTACAGTAACCAGAGTGATGTTTGTGGCATCGGTTGCATAAAGGATTTTGTCCTTTATAACCAAAGCTTAAACCACTACCCGCACCTTGCGTGTTTTCTTGTTTCTTAAAAGATTGTTGTTGGTTACCTCGATCATAATTTCCATTCCACTTTCTTTTGTTACCTGATACCTTCACATCAGTATTGGATACTTTCTTATCCATGATGACCTGATCCATTAGCTCGTTTGCCATGGTTATAGCTTCATGAATTGTCTTAGGTTTCGATGCTGTAACATTTTCCTTGACCTTTTTGGGCAAACCATCTTTGTACATTTCAATCTTCCGTTCTTCGGTTGGAACCAATTCAGGACATAGCAAAACTAATTCCATGAATCGCTGATTGTAGTTGGTGATTTCAGTGCCAATAACCTTCAGACTTCGTAACTCATCTTCCAACTTCCTAACCTCGTTCCTTGGACAATATTCGTTGATTAACATTGTTTTGAATTCTTCCCACGGAGTATCATAAGCTACATCTCCTCCTACAGCCTTCACATAATTTTTCCACCACGTGAGTGCACTATCTTGTAAAGTGCACGATGCATACTTGGTCATGTCCTTTTCAACACAACCACTGATTTTAAACACAGTCTCCATCTTTTCTATCCACCGGGTTAAACCGATCGGTCCTTCTGTTCCACTGAATGATGAGGGCTTGCAAGCTTGAAAAGTTTTGTAAGTGCACCCCACACGAGGATTTGGGTTAACTGCAGCACCTCTTGCAGCCTCGACCCATAACATTCTGTCGTTCACTCGCTGATTGATGAGTTCCTGGATTTCTTGTTCCGTCATTCGGTTCAATCGCGCCATATTCTTCTATAAGAATGAAAAGAAAATAATTATTCACATGGAATATTATAGATGTAGTGTATATTTACAGTACATTATAGCTTATTAATAATATGAACCAGGTATTATTATAAAAGCCTTTTCTTCTTATTAGCGTTTTATAATTATATCTTGGGTAGTACCTACCCGTTAATGTTCATACTTAATAGCTTAGTACAGAATCAATTACTACAATCTAAATAATACTTAACCATGGAAAATTATTGCATTTCATACTTCGCTATTTTACATATGCTTATCTTACATCAAACTTTAAGCAAACCACACTAATAATATTATACAAAACATTATATGATTCCATGGCTTAATACGGCAGTGCATCGTTCGGTCTATTTTCTAGGGCGTTTAGTTCCAATGAATGGCCTAACGCTTATCCTAGCTGTCTGCCTACGTTTTGGCTGAGGAGCCGAAGAACTAGATGCGGGGATAGCACTAATAGGAATAGCGGGAATAGGGGTGGTAGTGTTGAGTGGAATTGGTGCTACGTCATTCTCACTAAGTTCGGGATTTGAATTTTCTAATTCATTCGCTTTTCGTTTCTTTCCTTGATCGAATTTTTCTTTCGTAATTTCTAGTATTTCTTCCTCGGGTTCACTTTCTTCTTCGGGTTCACTTTCCTCTTCGGGTTCACTTTCCTCCTCGGGTTCACTTTCCGATATTTCTATAGTTGGTTCATCTGGAAATTGTGAGTCTTCCCCAAAAATACCATTTTCGTCATCGGATATGTTAATGACTGAAACACAATCTGAAGATTCTGATTCGGAGTCGCTGAATGTGATAATAAGTTTCGAGCCCGACATCTATCACACAACAACTAACCCATTAGTACTTACATAATATTTACATATGAATTTTTAACCAACAGTGATAAGCAATGGTTTTTTTTTTTTTAAAATCAAACCCGGTCAAAGTCCAGACTTACTAATGTATCCTAACGACTTATCGGTTTAGACACACTAATGCAAACCTGGTTCGCTAAGACCACCGCTCTGATACCACATGTCATAACCCGTCCTTAACCATAAGAACGTGTTAGATAACGTATGATTTCATTGCGAGGTATTGACCTCTATATGCGACATTTTTAAAAGAACAACTGCATATATTTTACATTACAAACCATAATTCTTATTTTGATACAAGCTTTAGACAAAATAAAGATGATTATCGTTTAGCGATAATCTTAGACTTACAAACTTTACAAATGATGATAACAACACGATTTCTAGCATATTTTACAATACAAATCCTCGGATATGCAGTTTTATTTTTGACACAAATATGAGTACGCAAAATCCTGCTTAAATTCAACATGTTGCAGCGGAAGCTTTAGAAATCACCTGAGAATAGACATGTTTTAAAAGGTCAACATAAAGTTGGTGAGATATAGGTTTAATGCCGGCAGCAATATATATATAGACCACAAGATTTCGTATATAAACAGTTTAATAAAAGTATTCTAAGTGGTTGAGCACTCGGTAACCATACTTAACATTTTCACGTCGCATATTCCCTTTAATATGAAATCTTACTACACCGTACCAAGTGTAGTCACAAAAACGAAGTACTGTGCAACCGTTGAATACTGGTCGTCCAGTCCGGTTGGGGTTGTCAGGCCCGATAGATCTATCAACAGGATTCGCGTTTACAATACCGCTGTAAATATTAGTTACCAAGCTACAGGGAAGTATGCCAGTGGTACAACTCAACGTAGAATATATTTTTCAGTTACTTGTGTCCATATCGTAAAACATAAAATACATGTATTCTCATCCCGAAATATTTAGAGTTTAAAAGTGGGACTATATACTCACTCTTGTCTTGATGATATATATATTTTGACTCGGTCTTCCGGTTGATATCACGAACCTATCCATATATAATATATCAATATGTTTTCATTTTTAAACAAACGTTATAAATATATACTTGTTATACTTTTAATACTTTGAATAATTCCTTAGTCCGTAGTTAGCAGTCCGATGTTAGTAATTCAATTTTAATGGTTCATTTTTAGATGTTTAATATACCCGCAATGAAATAAATAAAACCCCCAACGAAATCAATAAAACCCCATCGTATATGTGTTGGTCGAGATTAATCTTGACCCACGGTACCGGTGTTGTCAAATGACGTGTTGCGTACATAAAGTACCGGTGTTGTCAAATGACGTGTTGCGTACAAACATGGGATCTTATGATTAATCTTCTCGTATTGTTTACGGGTGATCCTGAACCATATAAAATTGAATTATAAGTACATATATATAAAATATCATGTTATCTTAGAAATATGTGATTTATATCATTTTTTTCCAATTGATCCCGTAGTTGAAATGATCTAGGATAACCAATTTTGTTTCGGTCATAGTTTCTTCGTTACAAATCCGTTTTCGTTGATTCAAATTGCCATCTTCTTGGATCGAGTTCTTCTTTAAGACTATGAACTGTAAATACCTTGGTTTGTATTCAAAATCATACGGCATAAGTGAAAGTTTAGTGAAACATATGAAGTTAAACATTTTTGTTACAACAAAATCATTTAATGACCATTTTTCCAAAAATACTTATACTTTGAAAAACCAAGTTTTACCTTGTTAAATTAACATATAAATAAGTTATGTTACATGTCTTGAAGTATTTTAAAAGTTAAGTTAGAAGGATCTATTTAGTTTGCAACAAGTTTGAAAACATTCAAACTATGTTCTTGTTGTTAAACTTTTGTACCACAAAATAAGATAGCTATATATATATGAATTGAATAAGGTTATGAACATAGATTCTACCTCAAGTTCCTTGGATAAGTTTGCTGTAAAAGAGGAGTAAGAAGCTAGAATCAAAAGGGTGATAGAAGTGGATGAAAGATTGGAAGTAAGTTGGTGTTCTTGGAGGGTTTTCTTGAAATGTTTTTGTATGGTTTTCTTATGGTGTTTTAGTATGGTTTTTGAAGCTAGATCTTTATGGAATTTTGCTGGGTTGTTATGGAGTTTAGAGAGTAAGAAAGAGTGTGTGTTTTTAGTTAAGAGATTGAAGTAAAAATGAATCAAAAATGATGATACATATATACTCCTAAAAATGTGATCTTTAAGGATAACATGACAAAATTTTAGTTTGTATTTTTGTAATTAGTCTTGCAATGATTCAAAAGTAATTACCTTATACATAAGGCATGAATAAGGGCTGGTTAGGTGGTGATTTGATGTGTATATACCAATAGTAAATACGTATAGAAGCTTGGTATGATACGAGTACAAATACTCTAGGTATACGTATAGAAATTTTGTGAAAAATGGAATGAGGATTCAAATATAGCTATCTTTTGTGAATACACTTATATGATTTTATGTATTTAAGTTCTTAAAAGTGATTAAATACATTACTTATACAATATATGTATAAACATTATATGTCTTAAGTATTTATGTCAAATAACGTTACGTATAGTTATCGTTTTGAAAACTTAAGTTAGTAGTTTCAAAATACACATATAACTTGTTGTTATTAATATAAAATGAGGTATTAAAACATTCCTTAATCATGTTAAATATGTATATATACATATATATACACAAACGTATAATTATCATATGTTATATAGTTCGTGATATCATCGGTCAAACTAGACGGTCAAACGTTGTGTAAACTCTTTTCGGAAATATAAATCTCGACAATTTGGATTGCTTATCATGTTGGTAAGGTTTAATTTATGTAAATATTAATCTTATAAGTATAGAACGATCGAAAAAGTGCGGGTCGTTACAAGAGTCGTCTATATCATTGTAACAATTTGTGATATAGTGTATTTCTCTCTTTGAGGGCCGGTGGTTTTTCTCCTGTTTTGGAGTTTCCACGTTAAATCTTGTGTTGTGTATTGTTCTTATTTCTTTACTATTATTGTTGGGCTGGGTGGTGGGAATTAGTGAGACCGTAATTTCTCAACATATATGCAGTCGCTATCTATATCCTCTTGAGTCTCTGGGTCTACTCGATCACCATCACCTACCTGTCGTATCAACTGCAACAATTTTTAGTATAATTAGTCTATGAAAAATCCGTACATTTAAGTAAAAAGTTGTTACACGAAAGGAGAGAAATGAAACCTGAGGGCGAGTTGACTCAGCTTTGATACATAGAACGAAGAAAAGCACGCCAAGAAGAACCGAGAAGACCAAAAACAACAATATGAAGACGTAACCCTTTTTCCATCGGGTGGCAGTCCCTTCACGAGTAGGTGCGAAATCAGGATGTGGGTCCGCCATTAAAAGATCAGGAGGGTGTGTATCCACCATTGCCATTGAATTGTTTTTTTTTTTTTTTTTTTTTTGTGCAAAAAACAAGAATTAAATTTAAAAAGGCATTTCACCCAATAGTGAACTACCTTACATTACATATGTTTGAAATGGATTTACAAGCAGGAGCCATATATCAGGAGATGATAGGGTGTTTTTAAGATAAGAATGAATTGTTGACAAGTAAAGAAAAAGTGGAAAGTTACTGTAAGACCAATTTAAACGCGGCGTCAGAGGGGTCCCGTCAGACATGTTGGCGACGGGTGACGCCCCACTTGACGCGAACGGGGCGTTAGTCAACTTTCTCACGGAAAAAAAAGGCGTCAGGGTTTCTGTTTGTCATGATTTTAATTTTGTTTTTGTTTTTATTTATTTATTTAAATTATTTATATTCTTTTCTATATAAACACATCAAAACTCATCATTTTTAACCCATCAAACTCAATATTTTCTCTCATTTTAACACTTTCATTCAAATGATTTTTGTTTTGTTTTGTTTTGTTTTTTTTATTTGAATTATTTATATTCTTTTCTATATAAACCCATCAAAACCTATCATTTTTAACACATCAAACTCAATAATTTATGTAAAGGTTGAATTTTATTTAATGGTTAAAATTTATGTAATGGTTAATTTTTATATGTTTTTAATTATATGTAATATAATTTGTATGCATAATAAAATAAAAAAGAAAAAGAAAAAATAAAACTGGTGGGACCTATTTGACACTGGAGGGGCGTCAGGGTTATTTTGGTGTCAAATGGTGACACTGCCACGTCACAGGCAGATTGCACTTTTTGGCCAAAAAGTGGACAATCTGCCTGTGACGTCACAGACAGGGTTATTCATGGTCTAATTGAGAAGGTGAGACAAAGAGGGGGTTATATATTTAAAGTAATAAAAGAGGCAGTAGCTTACATCACTGATTTCTTGAAACATTTTTTAGGTACATATGAGAATGAGACCATTATAAGTGGAAGAGCTCAAAGCTTTTAGTTAGAAGGTAGTTAGATGAGTTAAAACTTTAATATGTCAATGAGAGTTAAAGCATAAAAAAAGGTTGCCTAACATTGTTTTTTTAATATTTCGCATACTGGATACGCCAAATCGTTCAGAAAGGGAGTGTGACTAGAGGATGCGCATAATGCGCAATTCATCCGGTATCAGGTTTCGCGCTCGGGGCTTAATTACTCGATGTTTACCGTCTATGGGAGAGTCACTGTGCTCGTTCGTAGGAGTTTCCTCGTTAATCCAAAAAAAACATTGTTTTTAATCTTATAGACATTACTAGGATAAATATCATGACTATATACTTTATAACAATCTTCTTAAGAAAATAATAAAAACAAAAACAAAAATGATCATGTAAACATTAAAACGCAAGTCACATGAATATTTCAACACACGTATTTTCTTGAATAGCAAATACTTAGAGACACGACGACACATGTAGTATTAGCATTGGTACAATTACATGAATTCTAAGAAAATAGAAGGCCCATGTATGAATCAATGGTATCCAAATGCCTAAAAAGCAGGTATAGCTTAAGAATGAAATAAAATCAATGGATAAAATGATTATTAAATAATGTATATACATTTAAAATACCATAAGGTTACTCTGTAAAGTGAAAAGTTGGCATGCTTGAGTTGTTCAAATCAACTTTGCATCACTAAATTTAACTGATGCATCAATCAAGAATTTAAAGAAATGGCAAAAGCTAAATGGAGTTGAACCATATATGCTACTTTATAAACACAAGATATCCACCAGCTTAGTAGACAAATATGCAATCAATGAAGACATGTTCTTCGAAGCCCATCAACATTTTTCAGCATGAAATTAGTAAATTTATAAACGACCGAAAGAAAAATGGATTTGAAATTTGTAAATCGATTTAGCTACAATTTGACCATATATTCAATGACTCTCATTAGTCATTACTACAATAGTACAATGTCAAGCAATTAGGTCTAATAATCCTTTTAAGCGATTGGTTAAGTTCCAATGATTAAAATTAAATTTTCCCTGAATATCCAGTAATAATACAATTTAAACATAACCAATTCCTGTAATAATATTTATTTGATGGATAAATTTTCCCTGAATATCTAATATCTATCTATATTTATTAATATATCTATCTATATCTAATTTAATTACGGAGTAAAACAAATTCTAATCAGAACAGTTGACAAAAGATTATAATTTACAATTTATGTTTTGAATATGCAAAGAAACTTACCAATCTATCAATAGAGGCAAGATTATAACCTAGTGGATTAAAACCATATGCGAACAAAACCAACGTATAAAATAACTAAAACGGTATATCTTTTGATATCAGTAGTTTCATCGAACACTTAGTTGACAAAGCTATATATGTTCAGTTCACAATCAACATAAATAGTAAGACAACTAAGATTCGTGACACTGGGTACAGTGTCTAATTTCAGACACTAAAGTCAAAAGTGGAAAATGGTTCAGTGTTTAATTTCAACGTCTAATTCATTTTTTGATTAATTGTAAGACCCGTTTATTCGTACGAGGTATAAAGAATATATATATATATAATCAAGAGGGAAGTAATTTTTTGGGGGAAGGAGGAAGCAAATTATTTTTTTTTATTTTTTCATTTTTTGAAAAAATTTTGTTCACGAAATTATAGATTAGATGAAAATATGAACATTTAAAAAAGACATTTTGTGATGAATGTCATTATTTTGGCGGAAAAACGCTCGAAGAAAAAAATAAAAACATTCAATGCAATGAATGTTTTGCTGCTGAGTTTATTTGCATCGTTTTGTTTTCATCTTGTGTGAAGTGTTTTTTTCGAATTTAGCCCGATTTAGAGTTTAGGGTTTAGGGTTTTGGGTTTTCGGGTTTACTCCGTAAACCCTCAACCCAAAATCCTAAACCTTAAACTCTAAACCGTTCGTGTTAAAATATTCAATCTAAACCCTAATTTCTAAACTCTAAACCCTAATTTCTAAACTCAAAACCCTAATTTCTAAACCCTAATAGCTAAACCCTAATTTATAACTCCCTAATTTCTAAACCCTAATTTCTAACCCCTTAAAAAAAACTCAGCAGCAAAACATTCAATCCATTGAATGTTTTTATTTTTTTCTTCGAGTGTTTTCCCGCCAAAATAATGACATTCATCACAAAGTATCTTTTTTAAATGTTCATATTTTCATCTAATCTATAATGTTCGTGAACAAAGTTTTTTTCAAAAAACGAAAAAAAATTACTTCCCCCCAAAAAAGTGTTTCCCTCTTGATTATATATATATATATATATATATATATATATATATATATATATATATATAACGTACGATAGGTAGACAAAACGTGTATGTACGTGGATTGTTCGAGGCATGGTTTGAGTGTTTTAATGGGCATGTACGTTGCATAAATGAAGAGAACGAAGCGTGTACATGTGCAATTGTTCGAAGACGCGAAAACTGAGCAAAATGTGTTGCAAGTCGCGGCGCGGAGAGCTTGGCCGCGGCGCGACATTTCAAAGGATTCACGATCAGGAGGCACGTCAAAACAACCATCAGACCACGTAGTTGGTCGCGGCGCAAGGAAAGAGGGCCGCGGCGCGACAGTCCTAGTGAGCTGGTTCCGGATTTCGCAATGTGAGGGCATTTTGGTCTTTTCGCGTATGAGACATATTTAAACCCCAATTCTGGACCACTCATTCATTTATTTCATTTTCTTTTCCATTTTTCCTCCACCTTTTCTCTCAAAACATAAATACTTCAAATCATTCAAGTGTGATTTGGAAAGGAAGGTTCGTGATTCGATCTTTGGTGCAAGAGGCAACGTTGTTCTCCTCGTTCTTAGCTACAAGTTGATAATAGCGGTAAGCTCTAACTTCGAATTTCGTTTTCGTGTTCATCATCTAAATTTAGGGCTTTTGAATGTGAGTTTATAAATGAAACCTTACTAGTTGTTAATGGAAGATGATAACTAGGATTCGGGTTTATTGGTGTTGTAGGCGGGTTTCGGGTTTGGTGTGCAAGTTTAAACATGTGAGACTTGCAAAGAGTAAATAATCACTAGTATTAGTGATTATTGATGTATTGGAAACCATTTGGGTTCGATTGGTTGACTAATTTTGAATAGAGTCAAAATTAGGGTTTTATGATGTTTATGCCCGATTGTCGATTTAGTTAAGTTTATAAACTTAAAATGAGTTAAGTTGAAGTATAAACTTGTGTTGGTGGCGTTTTGAAGTCAAAACTTTATAATGTGAGAATTTGATTATGTAAAGGGTCAAAATTGGTTTTCAAGCGAAACACGAGTTAAAATGCGTTCGAGTTCTTAAGTTGATACATTTAGGTATTTCGGGTACGCGGGAATTGGTCTTGTTGGGTTCGGACCTTCGAGTAGCGTTAAAAGTGCAAAAGGGCGTGATTTGCACTTGTTGTTCATTTGGGCAGGTCGAGAGTCCAAATGAGTTTGTATTGATGTTTATGTGATTAATGGGATAGGTACATTCCATTTGGCTATTACGGATTTTGGTTTGGCATCCATCAAGACTTCAAGGTGAGTGTTAATATCCTATGTGCATATGTATGTGTAGGATGGGTGCGGGTCGGGTGAAGTGGTTCTCGGTTATAGAGCTCACTTCACATGTAGGTGGATTTGATGGACTTGTGTTTAGGTTCAATTGGCACGGTTGTGCGTTTTGGTTGACCACCTTTGGCGAGATGCACACTTTGTGTGTACGTTATCACATGTGCTTGTGATGTGGATTATATAACCCCAATGGCGAAGGGTTGATATTGAGTTGTGTTTTGGATAACCCCAATGATATGGATTTCTATAATTCCGGGACCGTGGGTTTTAATTTGGGAAGTGAATCACGTGTGGAAGCGGATTCACGATGACGCGTGTAGTTCGGTCATCTTATTGAGGTAGTGATCTCGTGTGGTTGCGGATTTACTAAGGCTCGTGTAGTTCAGCCAACCTCGATGTTGTTGTATTATTGAAGATAGTAGTCTCGTGTGGATGCGGATTTACTAAGGCTCGTGTAGTTTGGCCAATCTTCATTTTGGTATTTGGCAGTTGGTTTCGGTATTGGGTTAAAGGGTTAACCTTGGGCGGTTTACGCTTTGAATATATATATATATATATATATATATATATATATATATATATATATATATATATATATATATATATATATTGTTGTATTGTTGTGTTGTAGCTAACCCTCCGGGTGTAGCTTATCGGCGTGGTACATATCGCCGTTGGTGTACTTACTTTGTTGATATTTTAGCTAGTTATATAGCGATCGTACGGTATGATTAGATTAGCTTGCCTTTATGCATAGACTCCGGTATGTGCTATTTGATTATTATTGTGTGGCGTGTCCATTTTATGCATATATATGTATGTAGTATATTCTCACTCACTAAGCGTTAGCTTACCCTCTCGTTGTTAATATTTTTATAGGTTCGCATGATGGCGGCTCGGGTAAGCGTGGGGATTAGAGATCTTGGCTAGGTTGCTTTAGAAGATCTTGCTTTTGGACTCGATTTAGGATTTGGTAGCGTAGTCCCAATCACCATGCTCGCTTTTGTATAAAAGTAACTAGTCGGGTCATAAGTAATAACCGGGTTATGAATTAACTAACGTATTATTGTATTAATGAATTTAAAATGATTATTGTATGTTTATAAGTTCGTTGAACTTACTTTGATAACAAATACGTTTTGGAAATTGTGTAATGGGGCCTAAAGTGTTATTTAATGTATATTAAAAAGGAAAAAATTTTATGGGCCAGAAATCGACGGGTTGAGTCGTTACATTAATATTTAATTTTTTTAATTATTAAAATAAATAATTAATTACTTTATTTTAAATAATAAAAATAAATAGATTAATATTGTAAAAATATTCATTAATAAAAAAATACAATACTTAAAAGAGAAGAGACGATACTAAATAAAAAAAACATACAAATAAATAAATTAAAAACTACGTCGATGACTACATTTCATGATTAGCCCAAATATGTCCAACTAAACTAGATCGTAGGCCTTCATGCATATCCGTATCGTGTAATTCCTTCGTCCTTCTTCTGTATGTCTCACACCTCTCGATCCAAGTTGTTTGCATATTCTTAAATGGTTCATAAACCTAATCATTTCGGCAATGTTATAACCATCATCTTCAACAATTAGATTGTGTAAGATGATGCACGTATACATTACTTGTTTCATAGCATTGATGTTGTAAGCCCTTGCCGATTTTTGTAACATATGCCAACGCCCATGTAAAGTAACAAAAGTCCTCTTAATATCCTTGCATACCCCTGCTTGTTTCTTCAAAAAGTAAGTACGTTTTTCATCACTTGCAATTGAAAACGCTTTAACAAATGTTGACCACCCGGGGTAATTAATTATGTCATATAGATAATATCCTCTTTTGTACTCAACACCGTTTGCAGTAAAGGGTATGTCTTTAATTTCCTCATTAAGCAATGAGTTTTTTTTAACGGCGATTTTTTGGCATCAGTAGATAATTTATTTCAACGGCCCTCATTATTTGCACGTAACACACACGTTCGGGCGGAAACCCAAACCCGATCGACGGTACCTGGGAACACATCCATTCGGGCAGTGGTCCGGGTAGAGGTCCGTGAACGAATCCGGTAAAACCTCCCTATATGGTCAATATATACCACCATTATTGGTGTTCAATTGGTTTGAAGAAAATCATGTCATTCCTAAAGATTGAACTCATAACCTCTCCCTATCCCATGAGACAAAGTACATGGGGGAACCGTGAGGCTACGTTTAAGTCGTTATTCGAACCCGCTACCTTAAAGAAAGCAAGCCAAATCCAGTTATCATATGAGGCTACGACTTCAGGCATAATAGTTGGAACTTTGTGATCACCTTGATTAAATTGACCTTTCCGTGCAACGAAACATTTTCGTCATGCCCTGTTGGGAAATTACGGTCTCACTAATTCCCACCACTCAGCCCAATGATAATAGTAAAGAAATAAAAACAATACACAACACAAGATTTAACGTGGAAACTCCAAAACAGGAGAAAAACCACCGGCCCCCAAAGAGATAAATATACACTATATCACAAATTGTTACAATGATATAGACGATTCTCTTAAGCCAACTACACTCTCCAAAATATTTAACTAATATAGCTCTCAAACAAGGGTAAGAAAGAAAGAAATAATCAAATACTTAAAGTGTATTGATTGGTGCAATTTGGAATAAAGACTTAACCCCTCTTTTATAGCCAAGCAAGTCCCCTCCAACTTTTTCCTCCCACCTATGTGGGATAACATCCTTCACAAATACTATGCAACCATATCCAATTCTTCTAACCAAAACTATATCCAACAAATCTCCACCTTTTGGATAGAAGAAGATAATCATGCTTCCATATTGCAAGGATAACCGATATAGATGCTTCCTCGACGACAACTTCAAGATCCTCATCTTCATGCCATTGACATTATCTCTCAAAAGACAAAACTTGCATCTTCATCGAACATTGTGAAGACCCGACAATCATTGTCTTCACAGACAATCATAACTCTTAACAGAATTATCATACCGCACCATAAAGAGTATCACACTTAGAATATCACATTCCAAGCATTTCACCTCGGCACATGTTGTATAACCAGCTGAACAGTTATGGTGCAACTTCCTGTTTGGTTTTCCCGAAAGTTCCATCAGCTACAACATCAGTTTCCACCACACACCTTGCATCAACACCAAACCAATGCCCATGTGCAATTTGTGGAACCGCTAACGAACATCCCTTTCCATGGTGGCGCGGACACACCATGAGGATGACATGACTTCAGAGGAATTCGTCACTCTCCGTAACAACGGAGACATCATTAGCGCCTTTGGATCCATTTGCCGAATTAGCTCCACCTGGACAATTAACCCTTACATGCCCAGTTTTTTCGCACTTCCAGCATATCAGATTCTTTCCGAAGTTTCTCTTCCGTCTATCCGAACACAACAGTACCGTACTTTCTGATGACGAGACCCCGTTACCTTCCAGTCTTTTCTCCTCGGATAGGAGCTTGCTAGTAACGTCTTCAAACTTCAGAGTTTCTTTCCCATACATCAAAATAGGTTTCATGTGCTCATAGGATGATGACAAAGATAATATCAGCCTCAAAGCTTTATCTTCATCTTCCATTTTAACTCCAATAGCCTCCAGTTCCGAAACAATACCATTAAGAATACTCAGATGATCTGAAATCTTTGAACCCCCATCCATACGCAAAGTATGGAAATGTTCTTTAAGACACAACTGATTTGAGATGCCTGTAGCGACCCCGACAAATCGTCAAGTGACGGCGTCGACTACGTATGGTCCCATTACATGGTTATAAGCATTTATAACAAAGTTTGACCAAAAATATGTCGCATTCATTTCATAAAAGGATGTTTCAATGTTTACAAAAGTAATTCCCAAGACAAGTACATAACAAAAGTTATAGTTCATATGAAACACGTGCGACATAGTTTAAAGTAGCCAAAAAGACGCTCCACGTATGCAAGTATACTCGACATCCAATGCAAGTATCAAAAAGTATGAGCGGAAGCATGTATCACCTAAGTTCAAGGACCTGAGAAAAACATAGAGAATCTGTCAACGAAAACGTTGGTGAAATCATAGGTTTAAATAAGTAAGTGAATGAAGGTAAGTCGAACCACAAGATTTGCAACATTAATAAAGTAGTAATACATTCTAAAAGTTAATATTCACGAGCACCCAATTATCAAGGCTTAACGTTTCCTTCCATTGAACCCCATCATAATAGTGTTAGAACATACACTGTTTCTCGAAAATATATTTCACCCGTAGACGGTAGCGAACCGTCCGAAGTGAGGGTTTGTCAAACCCATATGGCCATATAACATAAGTTCTCGCTTACACCCGTCAAGTGTAACTAATGATAATCGAATTGAGGATTTGTGTTCAAACTCGTATGTAGAATGTTTGTTTTCCTGTACTTGTGTTCACTTAGTTTAAAAGAACGTTTATGTTTTCTCATCCCAAAAGTAAGTTCAAAAAAAAGTAAAAGTGGGACTATGATCTCACCTTGTATGCACGAACAAAAAGTACTTCGACAAGTAACGTGTGCAAAGAACAATGCTAGTCTTGACCTAAACAAATAGGTTGTATCAATAACGATAGTCACGAAGGGTCAAAGATGTTCAGTTAGTCCTATGGCTCAATACGACTCGATTAATAAAGCATGTGAATCAAATTGTCAAGTTTCATGCAAGATACAAGTAGTTGAGCATGTTAGAACGATTGTATAATCGTTTGGTTAAGGTTGACTAAAAGTCAAACTTGGTCAAAGTCAAAGTCAACGAGGTCGGGTCGGGTGTCCGACAATTTTCTCATGATGAGAAGTCATATACGAGCATAATAGTCAAGTTTCATGTTAATCGGAGTTACGGTTAAGCGGGAAACATTTTGGGAGCGTTTAAAGACAATGAAGTTGGCCTGGGCCATTTGCGCGGTGCGCAATGGGTTGCGCGGCGCGCACCCATGTGCAATACCAGGTCAGAACTCGACCAAGGGAACCATTTATTTGGTTTTTCTGATTTACGCGGTGCGCAGGTGCACGCGCGGCGCGCATAACCTGGGGAAGTGCTGATTGCAGAAAAAAAATAACTTAAGTAACGAACCAAAACTCATTTTAACATATTTCATGCACCGAAAACACTTAAAACGCATATCATATAACATGAGAAAGGTAATTTGACAAGGAGAATAACTAAACGCATTTACTCAATCAAAACCAAACAACTTATATCAAAATCACCATTAATGCTCATCGTTTATTACTCCAAGTTCATAAATGCCATATTATGATTCGGTAAATTAATGCACATGTGTAATATGCCGTTTTGAAGATAATCAAGCATACAACACAACTAGACACTTACAATTAACATTGCTAAGCATTTAATGCATCAAATATTCAATTTACTTTTATCAAACCCTAACCCAAAATCATAAAATCAACAATCTTGCTTATGAAACTAATCCATGTCAAACTACATACCAATTTGAAGCTAGTGATGTTAGGAACACAATTAAAACATGAATTTTCATCATCAAATAACATATGTACACCTAAAACTCAAGATTAAACAAGCATTCTTTCAATATGAGCTAGTTACACCAAAATAGCAAGAACAAGCATACAAAACACATAATCATACTAGACTTGAGCCATAGACACTAATTAACAACCTTTTAACTCAAAAACTCAAGAACACATAAAATTAGTGATTTTAGAAAGTTACCCAAATTTGATGAAATCGGTATGTAATCGAAGAGGAGATCACGAGGAGTTCAAATATGTAATTTGTTTGGCCCGAAGCTTGATCGATTGAATATGGATGATGAATTGCTTTTTGATGGAATTAAAGAAATGGTGGAAGTATTAGATGAAAAGGAAAATTAAATAGAGAAATGAGGTGGAAGAGGTTGACTAGTCAAGTGGCTAGTCACCACTTTGGTGTCTTGGCGAAACTAGTCCCTCAAGTTGCAATCGGGTGCGTTAAATTACCTAAAACAAGATAATTGAAACGCGTATTAACGGGAGATGTTATAAACATATAACGGAGTTTAAAATAGTTAAACGGAAAAGTTGACGGAAAAAGGCGGGATGTTACATTACCTACACCTTAAAAGAAATTTCGTCTCGAAATTTAGGTAGGCGTAGTAGTCGTTGTTTCTTCCTCGGAATCTGACGTTTCCGGAACCGGGAATAGATGAGGGTGTTTCTTTCGCATTTGATCTTCTCTTTCCCAAGTAAACTCGGGTCCCCTTTTGGCGTTCCAACGGACCTTGACAATCGGGATCCGGCTTTGTTTCAATTCCTTCTCGACGTAGTCCACAATTTCAACCGGTTCCTCCACAAAATGAAGTTTGTCATTAATAGTAAGTTCCTCGAGAGGAACGACGATATCGGGCTCGGCAAGACATTTCTTCAAGTTAGATACATGAAAAGTAGGATGGACGGAGCTTAGTTGAGGCGGAAGATCCAAACGATACGCAACAGTTCCAACACGTTTTAAGATTTCGAAAGGACCAACGTACCGCGGATTTAGTTTCCCACGTTTCCCAAAACGGATGACACCTTTCCAAGGTGCGACTTTTAACATGACGCGGTCACCGACTTGAAATTCGAGGTCTTTGCGTCTTTTGTCGGTATAGCATTTTTGACGACTCCGGGCCGTCCGAAGCCTATCTCGGATTTGAAGAATCTTCTCGGTGGTTTCGTGAATGAGGTCGGGCCCGGAAATTTGCACGTCACCCACTTCGGCCCAACAAAGAGGAGAGCGACATTTTCGGCCATATAATGCTTCAAAAGGTGCGGCCTTAATACTCGCGTGATAACTATTGTTATATGAGAACTCGGCGAGGGGTAAGTGCTTGTCCCAAGCTTTTCCAAAATCAACAACGCAAGCCCGTAACATATCCTCCAATGTTTGTATGGTACGTTCACTTTGCCCATCGGTTTGGGGATGATATGCGGTACTCATGTCTAAACGCGTCCCCAACGCTTCTTGTAACGTACGCCAAAATCTAGAGACGAAACGACCATCTCGGTCGGAGATAATCGATAAAGGTACACCGTGTCGGGCTACAATCTCCTTAACGTAAAGTCGTGCAAGTTTCTCCATTTTGTCGGTTTCTTTCATGGCAAGAAAGTGTGCGGATTTAGTGAGGCGGTCAACAATGACCCAAATAGTATCATAACCGCCCGAAGTTTTCGGTAGTTTGGTGATAAAATCCATCGTGATCCTTTCCCACTTCCATTGTGGGATCTCGGGTTGTTGAAGTAACCCGGACGGTCTTTGGTGTTCGGCTTTGACTTTAGCGCAAGTCAAACATTTGGCAACGTATCTAGCAACTTCCTTTTTGATATTCGGCCACCAATATTGTTCTTTAAGGTCATGGTACATCTTATTGGCGCCGGGATGAATCGAGTATCGCGATTTGTGGGCTTCGTCTAGGATGAGGTTTCGTAAGTCGCCATATCTAGGCACCCAAATTCTTCCGGCGTAATATCGAAGTCCGTTCTCCTTAACTTCGAATCGAGAGACGAGGATGTTTAAAAGTTCACGTCCGATGTGGTTGTCTTTAAGAGCCTCCTCTTGGGCTACACGAATTTGGCTATTAAGGTTGGAGTGAATGGTGATGTTTAAAGCTCGGACACGAAGAGGCACCGCTCTTTCTTTTCGACTTAAGGCATCGGCCACTACATTTGCCTTCCCGGGGTGGTAACGAAGCTCGCAATTATAATCGTTCAAGGTCTCAATCCACCTTCGTTGTCTCATGTTTAGTTGCTTTTGATCGAAGATATGTTGGAGACTTTTGTGATCGGTAAAGATGGTACTTTTGGTACCAAGAAGATGGTGTCTCCATAACTTAAGTGCAAAGATGACGGCACCGAGTTCAAGATCATGTGTCGTGTAGTTTCGTTCGTGAACCTTGAGTTGTCGAGAGGCATAAGCAATGACTTTCTTTCGTTGCATTAGCACACACCCATAACCGTTTTTCGAGGCATCGCAATATACAACAAAATCATCATTGCCTTCGGGAAGTGACAAGATAGGAGCGGTGGTTAGCTTAGTTTTCAAGATTTGGAATGCGGTTTCTTGTTCGGATGTCCAAACGAATTTTCGTTCCTTGTGAGTTAACGCGGTTAAAGGACGAGCGATTAAGGAGAAGTCCTTGATGAATTTACGGTAGTATCCGGCAAGACCCAAGAATTGACGAATTTGAGTAGGAGTAGTAGGAGCCTCCCATTTACTAATGGCTTTGATCTTTGCGGAATCGACTTTAATGCCTTGATCACTTACGACGTGACCGAGGAATTGAACTTCCTTCAACCAAAATTCACACTTGGAGAACTTGGCATAGAGTTGTTCTTTTCTCAAGAGTTCAAGCACGAGTCGGAGATGTTCTTTGTGTTCCTCTTCGCTTTTAGAATAGACCAAAATATCGTCAATGAACACGATAACGAATTTGTCGAGGTATGGTTTGCACACGCGGTTCATGAGATCCATGAACACCGCCGGAGCGTTAGTGAGACCAAAAGGCATGACAAGGAATTCGTAACTACCGTAACGAGTCCGGAAAGCGGTTTTGGAGACATCTTCCCCCTTAACCCTTAGTTGATGATAACCCGAACGGAGATCGATTTTTGAATATACACAAGACCCTTGTAGTTGATCAAAGAGGTCATCGATGCGAGGAAGAGGATATCGGTTTTTAACCGTCAATTTGTTTAGTTCACGATAATCAATGCACATTCGTAGGGATCCGTCTTTCTTCTTAACGAACAAAATCGGAGCGCCCCATGGTGAATGGCTAGGTTGAATGAAACCACGGTCAAGTAACTCTTGGATTTGACTTTGCAATTCTTGCAATTCGGATGGAGCGAGTCTATACGGTGCACGCGCTACGGGTGCGGCTCCTGGAATAAGATCGATTTGAAATTCAACCGGTCGATGAGGTGGAAGACCCGGTAATTCGTCGGGAAATACATCAGAATAGTCACTAACAATTGGCACATCATCGATGCGCTTTTCATCGGCCTCGACTTTCTTAACGTGAGCAAGAATCGCGAAACAACCCTTGCGAAGTAGCTTTCGAACTTTAAGGCACGAAACGAGATTGAGTCCGGTGCAATTTTTGTCGCCATAGACAATCAATGGTTCACCATTCTCGATAGGAATTCGGATTGCGTGAAGATCGCAAAGAATGTGAGATTTATTTTTGACCATCCAATTCATACCGATTATTACATCAAAACTCCCTAGTTCCATGGGTATCAAGTCAATTTCAAATTTATTACCCAAAATGTTTAAAGTACACCCCCGGTAATATGTGTCGGCACTTAAGCGTTTTCCATCGGCCACTTCGATGGAGTAAGTAGTATCTAAAGGGTGTGGTGGAGTGCAAAGAGTAGGAGCCAAAGTCTTAGACACAAAACATTTATCGGCACCCGAATCGAATAAGCATGTAACATAAGTGTTGTTGAGAAGAAACGTACCCGTGACTAATTCGTTATCGTCTCGGGCTTCCTCGGTGTTGATTTTGAAGGCTCGGCCTCGGTTGTTGGGGTTGGCTTTCTTCTTCGGGCATTCGTTCCTATAGTGACCCGGTTGACCACATTCATAACAAGTGGCCGTTCTTGGAGGATTGGGCCCCTTTCGAGCGACGGGGGCGGCGCTTGTGCAATTGTTGGCCCTATGACCAACTCCTTGGCAACGGTGACAAACTAGCTTGTTACATTCGCCGTAATGATGTTTGTGGCATTTGTTGCAAAGAGGTAAGTTTCCGACATAACCCTTCTTGCCGTCGTTGTTGAAAGGCTTTTTGGTGAAGGTGTTGTTGTTGTAGTTAGTTGATGGAGTGGCTTCCCATTTCCTTTTGTTGCCACCCGACTTGTCCTCGGCCTTAGGAGCCGGTACTACGATTTCGTCAACCGTTTCAATTAATTGGCGAGCCATGTTCATAGCGGCTTGATGAGTAGTGGGTTTGGATGACATCACCCCTTGTTTGATGCTTTTTGGAAGACCGAGCATGTAGAGCTCAATCCTTTGAGATTCGGGGTTAACAAGATTAGGACACATCAAGGATAGTTCGGCGAAGCGTTGATTATAAGCTTTAAGATCGTTTCCGACCGCTTTCAAAGCTCTTAGTTCTTCCTCAAGCTTGCGGGTTTCTTCACGCGGAAAATATTCAACAATCATCTTTTCCCTTAGATCGGCCCAAGAGAGGGCATGAGCTTCATCTGTACCCACCGATTGAACATAGGTGTTCCACCATGTTAGAGCAATCCCGGAGAAAGTGTGGGTGGAGTATTTGACCTTGTCTTGATCCCGACAACCGCTTATGCTAAAGACGGCCTCGGTTTGTTCAAACCAACGAGTAAGCACAACCGGTCCACCGGTCCCATCATAAGAGTGAGGTTTGCACCCCATGAAAGCTTTGTAGGAGCACCCTTCGCTAGAGTTACCGGCTCCTTGGTTGTTGTTGTTGTTATTATTGTTGTTGTTGGACGAGTGACCGGCCATGGCCGCATCCACGGCGGTGGCTATCATGCGTTGCAAAGCTTGTTCGGGAGTTTCGGGAGGGGCGCGTCGACGAGCCATTGTTCCTTCAAAACACAAGAATACCGTTGGTTAGTATTCTAAATAATACTAACCGTGATATGGAATAAAGATAAAGAGAAAATTATCCTTGACTTGCCTTAAATTCTTTATGTCATAATGTCGGTATGTTCATATGAGTCACCGTAATATAATTTCCGGGAATTATATTACCCTAATTCATATGTGCATTCGACATTACATCATATAGTCAAGGTGGCGTGTCAATTAAATTATACAACGCAAGGTTTAGATAGAATAAGAGTAGATATGAGTGAGAGAGTTCGAGTATAAATGCACAAGTAGTCAAGTAATTCCTATGTCAAGTCTATATGCCGGTTGTAGTCTAGACTCACCAATGTACCCTATGACTTGGGTTTGACACCAATGAACTCTAAATCCCTACAACCAAGGCTCTGATACCACTTGTAGCGACCCCGAAAAATCGTCAAGTGACGGCGTCGACTACGTATGGTCCCATTACATGGTTATAAGCATTTATAACAAAGTTTGACCGAAAATATGTCGCATTCATTTCATAAAAGGATGTTTCAATGTTTACAAAAGTAATTCCCAAGACAAGTACATAACAAAAGTTATAGTTCATATGAAACACGTGCGACATAGTTTAAAGTAGCCAAAAAGACGCTCCACGTATGCAAGTATACTCGACATCCAATGCAAGTATCAAAAAGTATGAGCGGAAGCATGTATCACCTAAGTTCAAGGACTTGAGAAAAACATAGAGAATCTGTCAACGAAAACGTTGGTGAAATCATAGGTTTAAATAAGTAAGTGAATGAAGGTAAGTCGAACCACAAGATTTGCAACATTAATAAAGTAGTAATACATTCTAAAAGTTAATATTCACGAGCACCCAATTATCAAGGCTTAACGTTTCCTTCCATTGAACCCCATCATAATAGTGTTAGAACATACACTGTTTCTCGAAAATATATTTCACCCGTAGACGGTAGCGAACCGTCCGAAGTGAGGGATTGTCAAACCCATATGGCCATATAACATAAGTTCTCGCTTACACCCGTCAAGTGTAACTAATGATAATCGAATTGAGGATTTGTGTTCAAACTCGTATGTAGAATGTTTGTTTTCCTGTACTTGTGTTCACTTAGTTTAAAAGAACGTTTATGTTTTCTCATCCCAAAAGTAAGTTCAAAAAAAAGTAAAAGTGGGACTATGATCTCACCTTGTATGCACGAACAAAAAGTACTTCGACAAGTAACGTGTGCAAAGAACAATGCTAGTCTTGACCTAAACAAATAGGTTGTATCAATAACGATAGTCACGAAGGGTCAAAGATGTTCAGTTAGTCCTATGGCTCAATACGACTCGATTAATAAAGCATGTGAATCAAATTGTCAAGTTTCATGCAAGATACAAGTAGTTGAGCATGTTAGAACGATTGTATAATCGTTTGGTTAAGGTTGACTAAAAGTCAAACTTGGTCAAAGTCAAAGTCAACAAGGTCGGGTCGGGTGTCCGACAATTTTCTCATGATGAGAAGTCATATACGAGCATAATAGTCAAGTTTCATGTTAATCGGAGTTACGGTTAAGCGGGAAACATTTTGGGAGCGTTTAAAGACAAGGAAGTTGGCCTGGGCCATTTGCGCGGTGCGCAATGGGTTGCGCGGCGCGCACCCATGTGCAATACCAGGTCAGAACTCGACCAAGGGAACCATTTATTTGGTTTTTCTGATTTGCGCGGTGCGCAGGTGCACGCGCGGCGCGCATAACCTGGGGAAGTGCTGATTGCAGAAAAAAAATAACTTAAGTAACGAACCAAAACTCATTTTAACATATTTCATGCACCGAAAACACTTAAAACGCATATCATATAACATGAGAAAGGTAATTTGACAAGGAGAATAACTAAACGCATTTACTCAATCAAAACCAAACAACTTATATCAAAATCACCATTAATGCTCATCATTTATTACTCCAAGTTCATAAATGCCATATTATGATTCGGTAAATTAATGCACATGTGTAATACGCCGTTTTGAAGATAATCAAGCATACAACACAACTAGACACTTACAATTAACATTGCTAAGCATTTAATGCATCAAATATTCAATTTACTTTTATCAAACCCTAACCCAAAATCATAAAATCAACAATCTTGCTTATGAAACTAATCCATGTCAAACTACATACCAATTTGAAGCTAGTGATGTTAGGAACACAATTAAAACATGAATTTTCATCATCAAATAACATATGTACACCTAAAACTCAAGATTAAACAAGCATTCTTTCAATATGAGCTAGTTACACCAAAATAGCAAGAACAAGCATACAAAACACATAATCATACTAGACTTGAGCCATAGACACTAATTAACAACCTTTTAACTCAAAAACTCAAGAACACATAAAATTAGTGATTTTAGAAAGTTACCCAAATTTGATGAAATCGGTATGTAATCGAAGAGGAGATCACGAGGAGTTCAAATATGTAATTTGTTTGGCCCGAAGCTTGATCGATTGAATATGGATGATGAATTGCTTTTTGATGGAATTAAAGAAATGGTGGAAGTATTAGATGAAAAGGAAAATTAAATGGAGAAATGAGGTGGAAGAGGTTGACTAGTCAAGTGGCTAGTCACCACTTTGGTGTCTTGGCGAAACTAGTCCCTCAAGTTGCAATCGGGTGCGTTAAATTACCTAAAACAAGATAATTGAAACGCGTATTAACGGGAGATGTTATAAACATATAACGGAGTTTAAAATAGTTAAACGGAAAAGTTGACGGAAAAAGGCGGGATGTTACAATGCCCTTGCCCTGGTACAACTGCTCCAACTTATCCCAAAGTTCCTTAGCCGTTGATAACCCGTGCACATTTGCAAGCACGTTCTTTGCAAGACACAAACGAATCGCACTTGCCGCCCTCAAATCCATATCATCCCATTCTTCTTCATCGAACTTACTGCTAGAATCACTGTCAGGAACAAGGGTGGGTTTACCCTTCAATGTCTTGTGTAAACCAGACTGAATCAACACATCCTTGACTTGAACCTGCCATAAGCCAAAATTGATCCTCCCATCAAATTTCTCAACATCAAACCTCATTGGACTGAACTTCGACATCGTATCCGTATCCTATAAACAATACTTTCTCTGATTTTGCTCACGTTTCGACTGGCCGACAGATGTAGTGGAGTGGCGCACAGGATCTGTTAAATTGGAAAATCCAACACCCGGTCCACTACAAATTCTAGACACCATTTACTCCGAATCAGAGAAAATATTGTTTAACCAGATACCCTATACGATCAATAGAACTCGTTTCTGATTTGGACGATCCACTCCCGTGGCAACCACAGAGCATACCCCGACTCCTATAACCGAGACCCCCGTCAAACCTGACGCTCTGATACCAGTTGTTGGAAAATTACAGTCTCACTAATTCCCACCACCAAGCCCAATGATAATAGTAAAGAAATAAAAACAATACACAACACAAGATTTAACGTGGAAACTCCAAAACAGGAGAAAAACCATCAGCCCCCAAAGAGAGAAATACACTATATCACAAATTGTTACAATGATATAGACGACTCTCTTAAGCCAACTACACTCTCCAAAATATTTAACTAATACAACTCTCAAACAAGGGTAAGAAAGAAAGAAATAATCAAATATTTAAAGTGTATTGATTGGTGCAATTTGGAATGAAGACTTAACCCCTCTTTTATAACCAAGCAAGTCCCCTCCAACTTTTTCCTCCCACCTATATGGGATAACATCCTTCACAAATACTATGCAACCATATCCAATTCTTCTAACCAAAACTATATCCAACATGCCCAATGCATATAATCTATGCTGCCGAGCATTCCCGGAAAACCGTAAATTTCCTCACGAGCCTCATACAATTGTAACATATCATCTTTAATAAGTTTTCGCATATAATTACACATGTATAAGTCAATAATACACTCTGTGTAATTCATAAGCGATTCAAGACATGTTCGTTCCGACATTTGCAAATACTCGTAAAAAAGATCTGGTGTATCACCGTATGCCAATTGACGTAGAGCGGAAATTATTATTAAATGTGGACTAATACTCCATTCGCCACGTGCATCAACTCCGATGAAAATACCTAAAATATTCAGGTAGCGGTTGTGGCGAGTAATTGAGAATATCTCTCATAATTCTTATAAAAACGTGTCGTTTCATCCAAAATCTCCTTTTTAAATTATCATCGGTATATTTGCAAACCACATAGACTATCAGTTATAAAAGAAGAGCACAAGGACTCGTAGTGATTCTCATTAGTCATTACAAACCACATTTGACAATATTTGATTTTGTGTCTAAAATATAGTTTACGTTTTAAATGTTTTTGCCCCCTAAGAATTTTGTTCAAGAGTTGCCACATTAAAAAATTGAATAATATTGTAAAAGTATCATAAAAGGATTGAATAATATTGTAAAAGTATCATAATCCTTTTATTATAGTTAACCATTTCGAATTCGAATGATTTTCATTTCACAATGAATAAATTAAGACTGAATGATTTTGATTAGTTTCACACTTCACAGTGATCTTCGTCGGGATGTCGTACTAAATTCAAGCTTGGTTGCATAAGGACTTAATCAATTAAAACCAATAAAAATATATAATTACTATACAGTCACTAACAAGTTGAAATATTACCAAAAAGTGAGGCCTACTTAAATAAGTAATGAGATTCAACAACGTTAACAACACTACGAAAAAAGTAAACTATGATTGACCACTGATCTCTAAAATAATAGAGTATATATACACACACACTCGAACAAATCCAATTTCACCACCAACTAACGGTCATGATTCGAATAAAGATTTAAGTTAGCTCAACCTCTTGAGGAACTTTTTCTTGATCTAATAATAGTAGCCACTGAGTTTTTAGGGCTTCGGTTGATACTGGAGTAGCAAACATGGCCGATGTAATCCCAAATAATGCAGCCATCATGAATAAAATCATCGGACCATCATCGCAATTAGTCCTGGGACTTGACCACCATTTCAAGTGCCTCACCTCCACACTTAATCCTATTAACAACGAAATTTCTGCAACCGCGAAACAAATCCTGTAATAAAATGTACAAAAGTAAACTTAAAAGGCAATTAGCATTAAGTTAACCAACTACATATATACGGTGATAAACGTCCCAAAACTACAACCTGAAGCAATTAGCATATTAAGTACTATAATTAGTGGACGTACCAAATGATAATCAAGCCAAATATTCTTTGTTTCCGAGTGTATTTGCTGAATTCATGATTACCGCGAGGATCCAGGGTCATAAGCAGACTATGGTCCGGGTATGATTTACTAACGTAGAATACCAAATATTTGTGTTGCATCACCATAACAATTAAGAGGCACAAAAACGCACCTACACCATAAATTAATGGCTTTTTCCGGTTGCTTGTGTATGCGCAGTCGCTATAATCCACCAGCATCTCCGGGTTTACTCGATCATTATCAGTTACCTCTCGTATCAACTGCAACATTTTTAGTAAAAATAGTCTATGAACAGAACAATCCGTACAAATTAAGTAAAAAGTTGTTATACGAAAGGAGTGAAATTAAACCTGAGGGCGAGTTGACTCAGCTTTGAAACAAAGAACAACGAAAAGCACGCTAAGAAGAATCGAGATGAGCATAAACAATAATATGAACACGTAACCCTTTTTTCCTCCGGTGACAGTCCCTTCTCGAGTAGGTGCAAGATCAGGATGTGGGTCCGCCGTTGAAAGATCAAGATGTGTATCCGCCGTTGCCGTTGCCATTTAAAGATAAGGTGGTGGGGTGTTTTTCAGATGGAAAAAATGGAAAGTTGAGAAGAGGTGAGGCAAAGAGGGGGTTACAAATAGAAAGGAATAAAACAGGAAGTAGAGTACATCACACGGTTAGGTAAATATAAGACACAAATTAGTGGATTGCCTAATTGAGAAGAGCTTAAAGCTTTTACTTAGAGCTAGCTATAATATGTCAATGAGAGTTGAAGCTTAAAAAAAGATTGCCTAACATTGTTTTTAATAATTATGGGCATCACTCAGATAAATAATTTTTAATTATGAAAATACTTACATTCCGAATTTAAGGTGGCCACTGTATAACCAGACTTTAGTTTCTGGTTACTCCCTGAGACCCAAACCTGCAGCGACCCAAACCTGCAGCGACCCAGAATATTGCAACCCAATTACTTACTGCCCTTCAGCCAAGCCCCACTGTGTTGTGATCAGTCCCATAAGAACTTAAATATACTGTGTATTTAACAAAAGAAAATAAAGGATCGAAACTAACTGAGTTTAAGTAATTGTGATATGCAACAAAAAGATGAAAGAAACTTGGAACCAATAAAATAACTGCTTTTATTCACAAAACACAATAACAACAAAATAGAGATAAACTCAACTCAAATGACTCCAACTTAAACCATCAAGTTCGGTCAACTTAAAACGAATCCAAACTAGCTAAAACTTTTTATCTAATCATAACATTAACAAAAATGAATCAGAAGTGAGACCAAACTGAGAGTTAGGAGCAAAAACAAAGATGAGTTTGTGATCGAGAAATACAAATATACATACAGCAGCCCAGGAACACATTTAACCAGTTAAGTTGGTTTTAAGAATAAACAGGGTCAAATTGACACTTTTGACTTGGCAACCCGTATCGATTACCTTGGACTAAATTTTGTGTCTTTTAGTGTTTGAGGGTTGGGTTGGGTGGGCTGCTTACACAATACAGAATCAGACCCAATACGGGTTACGCTTCTGCGTAATGACACCATTCCAAAACAAACTAAATCACATTAGCAGATCACATAACGCCACTGTAACCAGGTTCCCTCGTTAATCTTTGATTTTTCATTTCCCGTCTAACAGAAACCGCGTCATCCAATCTTCCTGCATCTATATAAAGATTAGAAAGCAGAATTCTTCCAGGACCATGTGACGGTTCAGCATTTTTCAAACTTTCAGCAGCCCGTTCGCCCATTTCAACATTCCCATAATTCTTACATGCAGATAACAACGTACCCCATATCACAACGTCTGCCTTCATAGTCATACTTTTAATTAATTCTTCTGCTTCTTCCAATCGCCCTGCTTTACCCAAAAGATCAACCATACAACCATAATGCTTGATATTTGGTTCTATATTGTACACATTTTTCATACTTTTAAAATGTTTTTCACCTTCAGTTACCAAACCAGCATGACAGCATGCACTTAGTACGCCAATAAACGTAATCGAGTTAAGCTTGATCCCACGTTTCTCCAAGTCTGAAAATATTTCAAGAGACAATCTTGCGTGACCGTGCGTAGCTAAACCACCTATAATAGCGTTCCATGGAGAGATTGTTGACACGTCATTTTTCACTTGATTAAAAACTTGTAACGCGCTATTAATACTCCCACATTTGGCATACATATCAATAATGCCTGCACTAAGATTATCGTTTATGGGGATTGAATTTTTTACAATGAACTCATGAGCACGTGTTCCTTCTTGTATGTTACCCAAATTAGCAACGGCTGAAAGCATGCTTACCATTGTTACTTCATTAGGTTTAATACCCCTACTTACCATGTCATAGAAAAGGGCTAAAGCTATATGTGGCTGATCGGTTTGTGAATATCCAGATATCAACGAGCTAAATGTATAAACATCTGGAGCTGGCATATTGTTGAAAAGATGCCATGCTGACTCGAACATCCCGTTTCTAACTAGTCCAGATATTAAAGCATTCCATGAAGGAAGATGGTTCTTGCTCCCTATTTCAAATTGAATTTGGGCAAGTTTGATATTATGACAAACGGCATAAAAATTAATGATAGTTGACTGAATAAAGTCGTGACCGTCTAATCCTAATTTTACACTTGTAACATGAAACTGTTGGCCTTCTATAAACGCCATTACGTCAGCACATACGGATATTATATCCACAATCATAACGTCGTTCGGATGTATCCCGTTACTTTGCATTTCTCGGTATAATTTCAAAGCTTCCTTTAAATTTTCGACTCGTAAAACACATCCGATAATAGTGCCCCAAGAAACCAAATCTCTTTCAGGCATTTTATCAAACAAGTCTTTAGCGAAACCAACTAATTTAGCCTTCGAGTATCCATTTAACATTACATTCCACGAAACTATATTCCTCTCCGACATCCCATCAAATAGAATCCTCGCACCATCTAAACATGAACACGCACAATACACGTGAACCAAATTAGTCACAACTAGATTAAACTCATCAAAACCAGATTTCGTAACCAATGCATGAAGCATTTCACCGTTTTTACTCCCAGAAACATGCGAATACGACGACAACACACTCGCTAACGTCACTTCGTAGGGATTTAAACCCAACAGTCTCATCTCCTTAAATAAATAAATCACATCAAACCAATGCCCATCTCGACCCAACCCCATAATCAGAGTAGTAAAGGAAATAGAATTCTTGTCAGACATTTTATCAAACAGTTGTCGTGCGTTATTCAAACGACCAAAATTAACATACCCAGATAGCATAATGTTACAGGAAACACGATCAGATTGATTTCCGGAATGAAAGATTGACTCTGCGTCTTGTAAAGTACCGAACTTTATGTATAAACTGATCAAACTGTTACGGATAAAAACATTGGAATCATGACCATGTTTTATGATACGAGCATGGAGATGCTGGCCGTTGATTAATGGAGTAGAATGAGAAGATGATGATTTCAATGCTTCGACGAGAGTACGTTCGTAGTTGGTGTTTTCGGGTAGACGGTGAATTGAAGTTGAGTAGCATTTTGTGAGTATGAATTTGGTTTTGTGGGCGATTTTCATTACACTTGATTATCAGATCCCAAACTAGAGCAGGAAACCTAAAAAATTAAACAAGATTGAAAGGTCAATTTTAATTACTGCGATCAAATTCTTGAATAAAAAAGCGACAATAGTAATTAACTAACGTTACAAAAGAACCTCTATTTACGGTAAGACTCGTGTTGTCCTTGTTCGTTTTTGTTTATATAAAGTTCTCGTTATTTTGAAAAAAATAAAATAAAATTTATAGTAAGACTAGTTTAAGACCCGCGGTTTTGTTTAAGATAAAACTTATATAGATCAAACCTTGTAACGACTACATATGTAAGTTAGCACATTGTAGAATTAGAAACTTGTAGAAGAAAAAAAACATAAAACAACTAAACAATCCAATAAAAAACAACTAACAATCCATAAACATTTGACCATGCTGAAATTAGACAACAGTTAAAATACATAAAGAAAGCAAATAAAACCAGATTGGGATTGTTGCCATCTTAATGTCAAACTCAGTCAGTTCAAAGAGGGTCCATACGTGAAATTTTCATTGCCGCTATTCTGTTAGATGTTCCACCATTAGGGATACAAAAATAGTGATATCTTGCGGGGAATCGCTCTTACCTTAATGTTTGCCGTGCCCGACGTTTCATTATCTGAAGTGGACACAAACCAAAACTGGAACAACGAAAGAGACAAAATTTACTTAAGGGTCTATTAGGTATGAGTTGCTAACATGTTTAACAAAATCAGTGTGTATAATAGTTGAAAATTTTAGGTTCCAATAAGTATGTATCAGTTGCTGATTGAATAGTTCTGCATATATAATGGTTAAGATTACCTTGGTAGGGTTAATCCCGTCAAGGGAGATGCGATGTTCTGGGTCAAGAAACGAAGGTTAAACTATGATAGTTGAAACGAAGGTTGAAATCACATATACGAATCAACCACACAAATGGATTGTTCAAAAATTCGATTCAGACATTAGAATGAATAGTATTTAAGATCTGCTTATCGAATTTGTCAAACATTCATTATCATACTTACACTTTCTGCCTTCTCGGTCAACCAGTCTAGACTCTTAATAATCATCTTGGAAAGCTGTTCCTCGTATAAGATCGTACTAACTTCACCAGTGTTGTTACCGACATTCACGATCGTCCTGATCCTGTTTTACAACAATACACAAAAGCAGTTATCAGATTCTGTATAAAATAATTGAAATGACTAATGAGATATATAGTTAAAATATTTGATGAAATGAGTAAAGCATAGCAGCTGTATATATATATGGGTTAGGAGAGTCGAGACCCTAGCCGTTGCCGGCGTTAGGAGAAGGGGTAGACCTAGACGTAGGATGGAGGATAGATTGAAGCTTGACATGACAGAGCTTCTACTGACGGAGGACATGACTTCTGATAGGAACCTGTGGAGGAGTAGAATTACAATACTTGAGTAAGACCTTTTTTTTTTTTTTTTTTTTTGTATGGCATATTAGAATTAGAATATAGGCGTAAAAGGGTTTTTTTTTTTCTTTTTTCAAAGTGTAGTTACTTTTATTATACAACTATGTGTGTGTGTATATATATATATATATATATATATATATATATATATATATATATATATATATATATATATATATAACTAGTTATTCTATAACTACACTATATATATCCCTCTACATGGTATTTATGCCCCGGTATCTATGTATATGTTTGTATCTATATATGTATCTATGTATCAAAGTGTATGTATGTTTGTCTGCCTTGTATCTGTACCTAGGTATATATATCTACGGATGTATCTATATATATATGTTTAAGCATGGGTATTTATCCATGTTTATGTGTGGTGTGTGGGTGGGTATATATATATATATATATATATATATATATATATATATATATATATATATATATATATATATATATATGTATGTTGTTATTTTGTTTGTCTGTATGCCTATTTAAAATTAAATGGTTATGTGCACTATATTATCCATGTTATATGCCATATTATCCATGCTATATGTCATTCTGTTGTGCATTACTGCTATATGTGTTATATTTTATGGTTACCGTTTGGTTGCATCTTTCTAGGCACACATAACTCTTTCAGGTATGTATCATTTGCCCTCTCTTTTTCATTTTTTATGAGCTTTTCTGGCCGGAGGTCCTCTAGGAAGCAATCTCTTTTGCTCTAGAGTAGAGGGAGGGTCGACCTTATCTAGTCGAGGGTTCTATACCCGCGGATGAAGTAGTGACTTCCTTCTAATTTAGGGTACGAGGAATGATTGTCTACACCTACCTCTCTCATACCCCACTTTCGTGGAATTGAGTATTGTTGTTGTTGTTGTTGTTGTTGTAAATATAGTTACAATATCTGATAATTAAAGTATAACCCATGACACCACACTTACCACATTCATACACACAATCTTCAACTTTAATGTCAAATGTTGGTCCTCGTCTTTTTGTTGCATCTTTTGCAACTAAACGAAAACCATCCTTTCTCATTAGGGTTAATGCAGAGCACGATACCTTTAACCACACATTTCATAACTTGATTTACATTTATATAGTTACTGCAAAAATTTAGAATATAAAAGTATGTGAAGATGACAAGTTAAGTGTTTTTAACCATAGAGATACCATCCGAATGACTCGTTGAACCTGCTTGCAAGTTTTAGCTACATGTTTGGTAAAAAGAACGAAAATCGGACTTCACACGAGTTCTAACTTTAGTAGCATGAGGGGTATCTGCAGTATCCTTGATTTCAATTACATCCTATATCACAGGAGGTTTAACTTTAGTACTAGGAGTGCATTTAGACCACAATAAATCACTATATCACTATATATATATATATATATATATATATATATATATATATATATATATATATATATATATATATATATATATATATATATATTGAAAGGATCCCTAGAGAACTAAAGTATGTAGAGAACCCATAGAACTCATAGATTGAACTTCAATCTATGTGGAGATTGAGCTTTAATCTATGGAAAAAAAAATACAATCTGGAAAAAAAAAACTGCAAAAAAAAAAAAAAAACAGCGAATCTGCACAGAAAAAAAAAGTGAATCTGCAAAAAAAAAAAAAAAAAACACGTCAATCTGCACGCAGATTGACTCAATCTGCACAAAAAAAAGTCAAATCTGCACAGAAAAAAGTCGATCTGCAAAAACAAAAAAAAACTGGAAAAAAAAAACGCAGATTGACTCAATCTGCATAAAAAAAACTGAAAAAAGTCGATCTGTAAAAAAAAATAAAAAAAAATGGAAAAAATCGTCAATCTGCACGCAGATCGACTGAATCTGCAAAAAAAAAAATCTGAACAGAAAAAAAAATCTGCAAAAAAATAAAATAAAAAAATATGTGAATCTGCACGCAGATTTAGTGAATCTGCACGAGCTCCATGAGTTCTCTACTACCATGAGTTCTTCATGGATCCTCACCCTATATATATATATATATATATATATATATATATATATATATATATATATTAAAAGAGAGTCTCGATTAGATAATAATTGTTTTTAAAACCCCCTTAATTACCATTAGATTAAAAAATTATATTATAATACCCTTGATCCAACGGTCGTTAATCATTCACTAAAAAAATTAGCTAATAAATCAATTGTGAAAACACTCATCCCTAAAATACCCTCCTAATTAAAAGAAACACGGAACGCTAGATAAATAAAAGGTTCTGATTGTCATCGTCTCATCGTCGGCTCATTCAGAATTTAGAGCAACCCTAAATTTTTCCCTAAATCGCGTTCAATCAATATCAGTGATTCGTCCATAATATTGATCGATTTAACCAAATCCTGTCAAATCATTCATCATCGCAGCATTCTCTTCAACAGTTGATTATTCATCATAGGTACCAACTACTGTTTAATTTTCTTCACAATGTCGGTTTTATCACATGTACAAAAGATGTTATTATTTTAACAATTGAAACATGGATTGCTGATATACACCATAAGTTTACTGTTGTGTTTAGCAGTGTTCGGGATTTTAATGTGGCTTTAGAAACTCATAGTTTGAGATTTTAGTATTTCAATTAATTTAATAGTGGTAATAATAAGTGCTGTATTGTTTAATAGTCATAATGACTAAAACAAGACAAGTACTAATGTTTTTTTTTTTTTTACTACAACTATGTGTTACTGTGTAGGATGGTAATGATTATGACAATGATGGTGGTGGTGGTGGTTTTGGTGAAGATGAGAATGCCGATGGATTTGCAGCTATTTAACAAAACTGATTTTTACAACACCGTTCTAATCGTACATGTGCATAAATAACAATGCATGTTTCACTTGCTAATTGCAAGTTCTAAATCGTTGCAACTTGAAATAAGTGCAGCCCATTGTTCTTTCTTTGCTTGCTATTAAATGTGTATACATGTGAATGGTTACATACACACTCGACTGTAATGACACTGATAAGTGCTGATTTTTCTTGAGACATTTGATAGTAGAATCTGTTATCAATAAATGTTTATTATTTAGTGTAGTAAAGCCTGTATGCCTTACATTTTTACTTAGTGTAGTAAAATTTACAACATACTAACAAATGAACATATGACAGATTACATTGGAATGATAGTCAGAGTACACAACGTCGAGAACCACGAAAGCGATCACTCCACACAAAGAAGGCTTTACATAGTAAGGAGAACAACATTATAAAAAGAAGGCACAACCAATTTACAAAAAAAAAAAAAAAAAAAAAAAAAATTAATTGTTCTGCTCTCTGTATCTTGCAGCAATAACATCGTCGAACTGGCACTCTGGAACGAACACGCCGAAAACTTTGACTTTGCCGAATACGAGTAAATGGAAAAACCGGTTTTCAAAGCCATCACATCATGCTTGGTCAGAAAATATTGGAGTACTTCTTACCAGGAGAACCACAACTGAAAAGAACATGGGCAACCCACTGGTATCTAAACCCACCAATTCCCGAATACCTCGACCATATTATACAATAAGTACAACAGAGGCTAAACTTTTTTTATATTCCTTTCTACCAATTCTATGTACATTCTCCTAAACCCTACAGATGTAGTCGAAATTGGAATTTGATTATATATTAAAACACAGTGGTGTTACCATAAAGGCTAAGCGGGCAGTGGTTGTTGGTTTACCTGTTTCATTGTTTCTGCTTAAAGAAGATGCCACAGTTATTGTCGTTCATTCGAACACATTGTCCACAAAGTATCATTTGTGAGGTAGACATTGTTATTGCTGCAGCAGGACAAGCTATGATGGTATGCATATTTTGTTTCATATGTAATTTTAAGTTACATTTTATTTATTATAATGTCAGGATTTAAAAAATACTTTTTATTCGATTTAAAAAAATACTTTTTACATAGTCGTGCTTCATCATGTGTAGATGACACGGTTGGAGTTCTCTCATTATGATTATAAATTGTGTGGTACAATACCAGCCAAGGATTTTGCGTTATCCATGGTTGCATTAGGTGATATAAGGCATAAGAGCCGGTTGCTTGACCATGTAGATGAATTAGATAACGAGCCTCATCTAAAGAATATTTGCATCACATTTGAGGAATTTAAAAGCTTTGCAGAACTACGTAAGAAGCTACATCCGTTTTCTCTAGCGATTTTTAGCTATGGAAAAGTCAATGGGTTTTTGACAAGGAAGGATTTTCAAAGAGCAGCTAATCACGTAAGGCATCCTACTCTTATTGCTAGATATATATGAGGCTAATTAAGACTTTCTAACCTTAATTGTTTGTGGCAGACCTGTGTACATTCTTCTTACTTCCGACATTCAAGAGGCCTTCTTGATACAACAAGGTACAATACATTCTTTTTCGAACTTTATACAGATTTAAAATAATTAAGCATGTATATTTGAGTAATTACCAAGCATGTATATTTGAGTAATTACCTTTTCACTAAATTTGCAAGAAAGTTATTAAATGGTGCTAATCAGGCTATCCAGGCTTTGGCATTGCTAAAATATTGTTCATATCTTATCTATGATGGTGTCACTTTGAGACTCTATATTAAAAAGAATTAAAATTTGGGTTACCAGAAATACTTTGACTCTAAAGCTAACGGGTCAAATGTGTTGAGCTTTGTTTGAAGTTGTGGATGGTGGTTGGGTCATTAGCAACTTTATCTCCCAGGTAAAATTTTAGTTTCTTATTAAATCTTCCTTTCTTACTATTTTGTGATGGACTTAACATCACTTACTTATTATTGAGATCCTTCATCAGTATAAGTTTCTTCACGAGATATCTTTGCTTTAAAGGTTGAAAAATCAGCCTTTAAGCAATAAGTGTTAAAATTTTTCTTATTTTATGAATGTTAAAATAACGACACATCTTTCACTATGTGTGGTAATAATAACTCTCTATTGTTGCATTTGTGATTTCGATGATGAATTAGGCGAGCCTTCTACAAAGGAGGTGAAAGTGGTAACAAGAAGCTCCCTTTAAGGAGTCAACATAAGGTGGCAAATATCAAAAAAATTAACAGTTACAAGTTTGGAATACCATCCTAAGGTTAAGATTTAAACACTATAATTTAAAAAAGTGAGTAAAATTTGTCTCCTTAACCATGTGGATGTGAATGATCATCTTCAGTTGACCTTTATATTCATTTTCAGTTCACTCATTTGACCTGTTATATAGTCTTGAACAATCCGGTAATGGGTCAAAATGAGTAATCTTATTGTGAATTTTTAAGGGCCACTATGTGCAACATATGTTATATCATATATGCAATGCATACAAGTGAAGTGGGATTGGGCTAAATGCAATACATATAACGTATATGTAGCTTGACTTTTATGTTGTATTTGCAGATCAGGATGTGTGTTATTGTGGTGTAACATTATATGTAATTCTTGTGGGAGCTTATCCATTTGAGGTACTTACGGGATGAGCCTAACAATTTTTGCAATTAGTGAATTTCGTAAGGTATGTTATGTACTGCTTTTGTTTACAAATCTTCTTTTGTATGTTGTGTAGGTGGCAATCTGGACGGGTTAGGTGGGTCGGTAACATAGAGAAACAATTCATTGCAGTTAGTAGTAAACTTCATTCAGTTAGTGTTTGGCATAAGTATATGCTAGTCTTTGTGCAAATCATACACAAAATGTAGTTAGGAAAATGACCAAAATAAATTATAAACCCATGCCTAGTCGATGATGGCAACAGGAGAATGATGATATGTATTATCATTGGAACTTTACGTTTGCTATTAATGCGTGCTTTCATATGCAATATGCAACACTAATATTGTGTTTCTTTGATATAAGGTTTAGGGTTTAGAGTTTAGTGTATAAGGTTTAGGGTTTAGTGTTTCGGGTTTATGGTTTAGACTTTAAGGTTTAATGTTTAGATTTTAGAATTTATGGTTTAGGGTTTTTAGGGTATAGGGTTTAAGGCTTAGGGTTTAGTTTTTATAATTTATGTTTTAGAGTATAGATATAGGGCTTAGGGTTTAGGGTTATGGTTTAGTGTATAGGATTTAAGGTTTAGAGTTTATGGTTTAGTGTATATGGTTTAGGGTTTAGAGTTTAGGGTTTAGATTTTGAAATTTAAGGTTTAAGGTTTAGGGTATAGGGTTTAGGGTTTAGTATGTAGGGTTAAGGGTTGGTGGTTTAGGGTTTAGGGTTTAGATTTAAGGTTTAGAGTTTAAAGTTTAGTGTATAGGGTTTAGGGTTTAGTGTTTGGGTTTATGGTTTAGACTTTAAGGTTTAAGGTTTAGATTTTAGAATTTATGGTTATGGTTTAGGGTATAGGTTAGGGCTTAGGTTTTAGTTTTTACAATTTATGGTTTAGTATAGATATAGGGTTTAGGGTTTAGTGTATAGGATATAGGGTTTATGGTTTAGTGTATATGGTTTAGGGTATATGTTTTAGGTTTTACAGTTTAGGGTTTATATTATAATTTAAAGTTTATGGTTTAGGGTATAGGGTATTGGGTATGGGATTTAGAGTTTAGGGTTTAATGTGTAGGGTAAAGGGTTGGTGGTTTAGGGTTTAGAGTTTAGTGTATAGGGTTTATTGTTTACGGTTTATGGTTTACATGTTAGGGTTTAGATTTTAAAATTTATGGTTTAGGATATAGGGGTTAGGGTTTATCGTTTAGCGTTTAGCGTTTAGGGTTTAGAGTTTAGGGTTTAGTATGTTTAAGGTTTAGATTTTGGGTTTAGGTTTAAGGCTTAGTGTTTTAAGGAGCGAGATATGTTGATGAAGCTGAAAGTTAATTTTATATTGGTTGCATTTATTATCTATGTTTTTTAGAATATATTAACCTTCTTGCTAAAGACAATTTATGAGGTTTCAAGCGTTTTTAAATGAACTTTGGAAGTTTAAATCCATTTTGCCAATTAAAACATTCAAATCTGTATATGTTCTACCTTGCTACAATCGTTGATATTTTGTTTATATTTAATGTGATTTTGATACGCATATTGTGTGGTGAATAGATGAATCATAAAATCATAAGCATAAAGATTCAACTTGATCTCAAATTAAATTACACAAAGGAAAGAAAGAAAGCCATAAAGATTGTATCTTTTTTACAAAGATAAGAAATTTAGTAGAAGGAAACACATTAAAAAAATATTACAAACATTTATATAGAATTAAAACTCAATTACCTCCTAATACGAAGCTTCATTTTTGGTTAAAATTAAGGCAAAAGGAATGGAATTTTCTAATTTTTATAAAGATAATTATTTAACCAAAGTTCTATCTACCTAAACTACTCCTAAATTAACAAAACGAGGACTATCGAAACTCAAAAAAGAGAACAAACACAAAAAAAATTCAATCGTCACTTACCATTACCATATCGACGATCGTCTCATCCAAAACATAGAACCTGTAAATAATCACTCGGAGATTGTTAACCATCCATCGTTTTCAAGCAATCGAACACACTTGCAATACTATCTTGTGTCCATTCATCGTCAATTCAAAAATACTCGTTAGTTTCTTCTTATTTCGTCTCAATTATCAGGGTATTACTTTTCGATTAAAAAATAATATAGCTCGGTACTTTAATAGATTCATATTTCCATTATTGCATGTCATATCAGGTTCATAAATCATTTAAATTTGTACTTTAATCGAATTTTTTAGGATTTTTAATTTTGCTTACCCTTACTGCACTGCATGTATTTAGTTATGTATATTAATGGATGTAGGTTTGTGGACTCTTCAAACATTCTATCAGGTACATTACAAACAATTTCTCAGACTTTAGGGTTTCAGTTTTTTTTTTTTTTTTTTTTTTTTTTCTTTCTTTTTGAAAAAGTCAATCATATGGTCTATTTTGTAACACACAAACTGAATAGAATGTATTTTAAAACATTTTAAACATCTTCACACAAAAAAAGTTTTAGTAACAAACTTTAAACCTTTTTGAAAACTTACTTATCGTCTTAATTTATAATTTATTTTCGTATTAAAAATAACCACTAACATATCTATTGTAATTTAATTTGATGATACAATACAATGGACTAGAACATGGCTAAGTACGGAAGGCCCCATTCCTTTGTTCCCGGCATCGTTCACACAGAAAACGAACAATTGGTATTTCTCTAAACTTAATACAATTATCACTTAATACATTTGTTTATAGTACTTCAACTTCAAAATTCACTTATTGATCAAGGTTATATTGTTGAATGATTAATCTACAGCAACTTCCCAAACATTTTGTCCGTGAACAGTTTAAGAAAACAGTGAAAAAGAGGAATGTCTGTATCAACTGTAACGGTGCTAAATTCAAAGTTAAAATTACCAAAGAAGTTGAGATAAGATTCATAAGCAGTGGCTTGCCTTCAATAATGCAGCAATTAAATTTAAGACATGGTAATTCATTTGCTTCACTGCAAAACAACAAGCTTATTGGGATTTAACGATATATGATGAAAAAATGTGCTTGGCCAAGTTTGAAGATGAAGTAACACATTCCAATAATACATCAACCCACCTTGAACTGCTTATAATGGCACCACAAATGCGTTTTCAATCTTGCATCAAACACATTACAGATACTGATATGCGTCAACTGGTATTTTCCTTTGTCTACACACATCATATCTAATTTCAATGTTTCGTTCAATATTATGTTAATGTTAATATTAGTATACTTGTTTTTATTTCAGTTCTTGCCTAGACATCTTGACCATTCGACCAATATAAATGTAAAACCTAATTCTTTTGTGGTCATAAACTCCATTGGAAGATATAAACAAAAGGTCGATGTAAAGTTGGGAACAACTCATAAAATGTTGTATGGCAGTCGGTGGAAACAGCTTTTGGATGATCTTATGGTTGAATCCGGTGACAGTTTAATTTTCTATAAACTTGATGAAACCAATTATGAAATGATCATGTATGGAGAGGACGGTTCTAAGTGGGTTACTCCTAACCTGAAATATGTGATTCAAAGAAATAAATCTGAAAATGGTCAAAGTGATAACCGTGAAAAAGGAAGCTCCTCAAATGCTAGCTTAAATGATTAGACCCTTCAAAAATCCCGCGAAATCGCGGGTCTTTAACTAGTTATAACTAATTATTCATCATATTGGGTTACCTTTTTTGGTGTAATCTCTTTGACCGAAGTATTTTCGCAGTTGGGAACAGTCTCAGTAGAGCTTGTCATCTATGGATTGAAATACCTCTTTTGTCATCAGTAACATTTTCAACTATCGATCCTGAATAGTTGAACACATGCGGTATGTGCAACATGTCATTCAACTCAAGTAGAATTTGTCGAGGATAAGCAGACTATGAGTATAAACGATTAAATCCAAACATTAATGAATGATATTAATATAATGACTTTTGCATACTATAAAATGTAGTAAAGATTACTTGTAATTATTAACTTACAGAGTTTTTCTTTCAACTGCACGGCACTCTTTTTCACCATTTTAGACAGTTGAGAATCAAACAACACTAACACTAACACTAAGGTACACTTGTCAGTTTGGTCAGTGACTCCGATAGTTTTCCTTATTCCGTCAAGAATTATAATACGAACAACACTATTCAGTTTGGTAGCGAGTAGGATTGTTGTCCTTAATTGCAAAAAAAAAAAAAAAAAAAAAAAAAAAAAAAAAAAAAAAAAATTCGTGTAGAATTACATAAATCAGCCTTTATCCTTGAAGATGCTTTATACTCTACCTCTCATGACACAATTTATCACCTAAGAAGAATGTAACCCAATAAAGTTATGTATTGATATTCACAGCGATCATAAAAATAAAATACTATAATAGAATCATGTGTTGAAGGTTTATATATTCATTCAAGCATTTAATCAAACACTTCAAGTGCACAACAATTGTTACCATTCAATCAACATCATTTCTCAATTTGATAAAATTAGGTAAAACCCCAACATGAAACAACAACATTAAAAAAGAAGTCCCAAAATGTGAAAGGTGCACCAAAGATTTAAAGTTACATATATTATACGTGGCAAAATTATGTACCTCTACATATTTGTAGTCTCAATCAGTTCCTTCCAGTGGAAGTCCATCTTCTTTCGACACAATGCCTTCTACTTCTCGTTTCTTCAATAGGATCAACACAGCACAAACATGTCATATTAGCATGCATTTTTGAGATAAAAAGTTTGTAGAGAGTGATAAAATAAAAGCATAAATACTGGTTATTATTTTCAGTGTAATTATATTTCTTGTCATATGATGTGTATTTTAGTCTGTTGGCATTAAATTGAATACAACATTCAAAATCAAGGTTTGACGTAGGTTTGCGGTTCAAAATAAAAAAAGGAGCGGCCATTAAATTACAAATTATTTATAACTAAAACAACTAAAACAATTCAATCTTCTACATAAGCAAGCTTATGGACTTACTGAATATGAGCGACATTCAGCAACATAATTGTGTTACATTTGTACCTGGTCCATTCCATCAGATTGTGTCCAAATGCGTCTTTTTAACACACATGTTAGTTGGGCAAGTTCTATCTGCAATTGGATAAAAATTAACTGTTATTATAATTTGATTCCAACTTTCACGTAAAATAATGCCATAGCTCTATGATCTGTTCCATCCATCATAAGATCAAGTCCAATGGGTGAGCCAACATATAACCATCCTAAATAAGAAACATAACACATCCATCAATCACGTATATGTTTTATCATATATATTAATTGCATAATATTAACAAAATTACCATCTTTAAATGATTGAGATCATCGACAACATACGATTCCGGCATTGTGAACTTGCAAAGGAATGTTTTGACTTCGGTCTGAGCTTTTAATGTGATAACGGCTGTCGTCGGATCATTGTCGTTATCATTGGCAGTCCTGATATTAATAAAAAAATATGAAATGAACATGAATTATTCTTGGTAACATGAATGTAACATGAATACGATGTTTATGATCAAAAGACCAAGGGTTAGTCAGTATGTTACTATAGGGCATAAGTGTCTATAAAAGGTTTTAGTGATAGTCAAACCTACACAGCTTTGTAGAAAGTTATCGGTGTGATCACTTCGTTGATGTAGCGTCGGCAGCCAAAGAACAGAGGACTTCATTGAATCCTTTATAACACCTCTCTTCCGGATAATAACTGAAGACGTCTTGATCATGTGTGAAGGCTGCTAGTTGCAAAAGCATTATAAAGTATGACTTAATTCACATAAAATGCAATGTATCCAAATTTAAAACAAAAAAAAACAAAAAAACAAAAAAACCCTCTACGTCTCTTAGAGGCTTCAAAAGAATCTGCATAAAACATGCCACAAAATTGAGAAATTTCAACCCACATAATCAGTTTAAATCATCCACAATTTTTATAGTTAAAAAAGAAATACACAAAATCGACATCCATTAATGAAAAAATAAATTAAACCTAAAATAATAAATTAACATATGATCTTTAACAAACACTATCGTTACACCAATGAATGGCTACTCCAGTGCTATAAAAAAATTGGGGCAAATTATGATAACATAAACTATAATCGAATCAGGAAGTTACCAATTAAAAACGTAGCTTTAACATCACCAAACGGAACAAATCCATAAAATAAAATTGCAATTGAAACAATGAACGACAGAATTCTAAGGCTTGAAACGGTAACAAATATCACATAAAAGTGACGGTATAGTGGCAATTATTGTTCCGGCTAATTCTTTTAAGGATCTTTATTCATCGAACGAAGGGTTGCCCCGAAGGCCTGAACCGAATCGATCCATGGCGTCATTCGTTTCAATATTTGAAGAAATTCTTACCGGGCACAATAATGGCAAGTGTGAGCAATAGGATAATTAGATGAAATAGATTACGGAGTAAGGATGGTAATCCGATTGATGTAGAAAAGGGAGAATTTAGAAGAATTTGATATCTGTATTCCCACAATTTGAAAGCCCTAATACGGTTAGGGAAACTGAGTATTTTCAGTTTTGTTTAACACACTTAAATCTAACATCAGACAGGGAATTCTGACATCAGATAAATAATATCCATTGAATTTCCCTCAAAAAAAAAACCTCATCTAAGAGTTGTGATTGGCTCTTGTAATTTGTTTTTTTTAAATCTTAGGTAAATAATAATACTTTACTATAATAGATAGTGTATAATGTATAATAGATAGTGTAGATGTAGATATATTGTCATCAGACATTCATAAGGAATAAGGATATTAAAATTTTAATCGGTAATATTAATTATTATTAACCCTTTATCTAAAGCACAAAAAATAACGAACAGTAACTTTCTCGTGCATAAATTGTTTACACTTTGCATTACAATGGTTATATACTTACAATGTCACCACACTGGAAGTTGGTAACCATTACAAACTTTAGGGGGTCAAATGCAAATTTTTGTTAGGAATAGTAACGTTTTGGTGCTTAAATTGTTTGTACCTCGCGTTGCTTACAATGCCACCATACTAAAAGTTGACAAACATTACAAACTTCAAGGGGTCAAATGCACATTTTTGAGAGGAAAAATGGAAACGTTAGGTTGTAAAGTCAAACTTCAAGAGACTAAATGGTAATTTTTTTGTTTTTCATAAAATCCTTTACTAAACTCACCTAAATTTTTAAGGAGCTTTATATTTTTGTAGGACTCAAGTTAGATTTAACCAACATAACCATTAAACACAAAAAAAATTTACAAACTAAACGTAACAAATTATATTTGAAACGGAGCCTCGACGCGAAGCGAGGGCTCCTCCACTAGTTTGAACCTATTTTTGATTTGCTTTTCCAAAACGTAGGAAGTGCACGATTAAAATACAAAAAGACTATACAATACGCATTTACATTTCACCAACTATACGATGATCTTTGTATTATACCCCATATTACTAACAATGCCCCTCGAGGTTTTTTTTGCCTTTAGAATCCTTTATTTTTCAAAAATTTGCAATCAGCATTCCTCCGTCAACCTGCCATCCAAATCATCCGTTAATTACCATCACGTGAGTAACACGTGATGGGTATTTTCGTATTTTTAGTCTTCTTCCTCACTAAAAATGAGAGACCACCGACGCAAATTCATATTTAAAAAAAAAAAAAATTCATAATTCAACTGGTAGTGTTTCAATTTTTTGGAAAGCTAATATATTTCATTATAACGACGGTAAATTCGCCAAAATACACTTTTTTTTAAAAAAATTTCGTTTAAAATACATTTTTTTTTTAAAATGTCTTTTTACACCATTTGGTCGACCAACAATATGGTCGACCACCCTTTTAACTTGGTCGACCACCTCATTTTTCAAGGTGGTCGACCAAACTTCATTCAGATCATGGTCGACTTTCATGTAAACATGGTCGACTACCACCTCAATTACACATGGTCGACCACAAAGCAAAAAAATAACGCGGGCGACCAATGAGTTGGTCGACTTCCCTGGATTCAGGTTTCACTGTGATGACCCGAAAATTTCCGATCAAATTTAAACTTAATATTTATATGATTTCGATACAATAAGCAAAATATGTAATGTTGAGTCTAGAAAATTTTTGAAACGATGTTCATATATTCAATTGACCTTCGACTGCTCTCGACGATTCACGAACAAATAGTTGTAAATAGATATGTGTGTATGTATATGATGTGGTTGCGGAGTGTATATAAAATAGCTATTAATTTTACAAGAAAATACTATTAAATACGATACAATTTTACACAAGATATTTATTTATTTAGAGAATGGATATACTTAAACCTTGCTACAACACTTATAGGCAGTGTACCTAATCGTACAGTAGTGTAGTTTTTAGTAAGTCCGGTTCGTTCCACGGGGAAATCTTTAAACAAAGCTTAACGTTATATTAGTTTACTTTTATAAAAATACAAATATATATATATAAGTAATATTATTATTATAAAGGGGGGTTTTTACCGTTTAATGACCGGTTTTTCGATTTTAAAACTTTAGTCGCAGTTAAAACCAAATGTAAAATAATAAATAAATACAAGACTTAAATTAAAGCGTAAAGTAAATAACGATAATGAAATTGCGATTAAAAGTGCGATAAAATAAACTTGCGATAATTAAAAAGTACGATAATTAAAAGTGCAATTAAATACAATAACAATAAATAAAATGCGATAATTAGAAGTGCAATTAAATATAAAATAAAGGAAATAAAATATGAAATAAAATAATTATGCTTATTTAAACTTCCGTAATCATGATGTTTGACGTGTTGATTTTAGTTTTATGCCCATGGGTTAATTGTCCTTTGTCCTGGATTATTTAATATGTCCGTCTGGTTTTTGTCCATAACAGTCCATCAGTCATAAATATAAAGTGCGAGTGTCTTCGTCAAATTATCCTTATACCCGAAGTTAAATATTCCAACTAATTGAGGACTTAAACTGGAACAAGATTTTAATACTTTGTTTAATAATTACACCAGGATGTCGACTGAGTGTAACCCAAGGTTTTAATATTTTGTTATCAATTATACCAAGTGTCCTTGTACATAATTTCACCCCTGTTTTAATTATTCTAGTGGCTATTAATCCATTCCTGTGTCCAGTTAAATGAACGATTATTCGTACATATAAATACCCCGCCCATCGTGTCCGATCGAGTGTATATGGTAATTGATAGGGACGCCCAATTGTAAATCTTTATATTAACATTAACAAACTATCATTTAGTTAAACAAATATAAAGTCCATTAATAGTCCATAGTCTAATTTTCACAAGTGTCGTTCTTTTGTCCAAACCCCAATTATGGTACAAAGCCCAATTACCCAATTTTAATAATTAGCCCAACATCATGATTACTTCGTTTTAAATAAGCATAATAATAACTTAGCTACGAGACATTAAATTAAAAAGGTTGAACATAACTTACAATGATTAAAAATAGCGTAGCGTTACACAGACAGAATTTCGACTTACACCCTTACAACATTCGCTAACATACCCTTATTATTAGAATTATAATTAAAATTAAAATTAAAATATAAATTATAAATATAAATATTACGATATAGATAGAGAGATGGATATATTGGATGATTTTTACGATCAGAATGCGCGAGCTTTATAGGCAGTTTCAAAATTAGGGGCTCCGCGACTCGCGTAGTTTTTGCACTGCAAACTCCGCAACTCGCGGAGTTTGCTTTTACAGCTCACACAAGTTTGGAGCCTTTCTTGCCGACGGTTTATAATATATTATATAATATATAAATAATTATAAAAATTATTTAAATATTATATTATATTTATGTGCATAGTTGACTTGTAATTTTTAGTCCGTTGCGTCGAGCGTTGAGATTTGACTCATGTCCCGGTTCCGGATTTTTGAACGTCCTTGCGTACAATTTAATATCTTGTACTTTGCGTTTTGAATCTTGTACTCTTGTAATTTCGAGACGTTTCTTATCAATAATTGGAACCTCTTTGATTGTATTTTGTACTTTTGAGCTTTTTGGTCGTTTGCATCTTCAATTCGTCGAATCTGTCTTTTGTCTTCACCTTTTATTATTTAAACGAATATCACTTTTAAATAGAACAGTTGCAACTAAAAGCTTGTCTTTCTTGAGGAATAATGCTATGAAATATATGTTCGTTTTTAGCATTATCAAATATTCCCACACTTAAGCGTTGCTTGTCCTCAAGCAATATCGTCTTGAAATACTAGAATCACTTCTTTATTCTTCACACTTTGTACATCAGTGATTTCTATACGGCGGTATAAACAATGGTAGTAACGATATGGTTTACAGTCCCACATGACTATAAAAATTTAGATCCATTAAGGAAATTGGATCTTTATGAAAACATTTGATCTTTTGAAAATTAAATCTAGTTTTTACCCTAGATAAGTTTTCCGGAATAACCCTTTACCGGTGTTTGCAAAATATTTTTGTGGGTTTGGTGGGTTTCAGATTTGAAAATTTTAGCTCAAAACTTGCGGTTTTGTGTCACCCACTTGCTAACCTTGTATTTGGAAAGCAACACGTCCAGTTTACTTGTCCCGTATACTTTCGGTAAACTACCGTCCGGTCGTAAAGGAAAGCGTTGAACAAGCAACTGTTAAGGCAATGTCCCCTGACTTGCTTTTAATTATGGTCTATAACGTGTCAGGCGCAATTACTATCCTTGGTAGGAGCAATAGTAAAGCTCATCCTTATAATTTTTCGGTCTGGCACAAGGTCCTGTCTTTGACCATGCTATGCAACCACCGTTCTTACGGTTGACACCCGATTTGGTTCAGGTGACCTAATGAATTCCAGGTGAATTCCTAGGATTTTACGTTCAATGGTAATGAACGCATTGAAAATAGGGTTTTCAGAAAACAAATCGGCTTTATTTTTGATCAAAATATTTTCTCGTTCAAGCTCGAGTTTAGATATCATTGAATTCCATGAGTTTGAATTCTCAATCTTTAAGGTCAATCTCTAGGATTGAGTAATATCAGGCTTTAAAAGCTGATTTTTAATCTTTAAGGAGATTATCCTTTCTGGGGATCTGATTCATTAGTCTTATCAAGCTAATTTGCATGGTGCCCCCCCCCATTGTACGAGATAAATCCTTCTCATGGTTAGGATAAATCTGACCACTTGGCGACCCTGTTTAATGCTGAGGTCCGTGGATTTCCTGCTGATTTTAGTGATGACTTTTCCAGATTTTTCGTCAACCTACAGCTGGTCTGGACGACAACTTCCTGACTTCAATCAAGAAGCGCGTTTCTTTTTCGGAAGACTTTACTTCCTTTTAATGATGGAATTGATTCATCGTGTAGATCCATCTCTCTTACAGTAAATCAGGTAAAACTTTTTGGTTTAGTCCAAAGCAAAAGTATTTTCGGTTATTTGTACAAAAATATGTGATATATGTTTTGAATAACTTGGAGAATTTTCCCACACTTGGCTTTTATTTTCCTTTTTATTGTCCTCTATTCCATTTTAAATGAATTTTAACATTTTGGTTTGTTTCTCAATTTATGTCCTTTCTGAAGTTACAATAATTTCGGTGTTAAAACCTAGTTTTATCGTTCATAAATATGTATAAACATGATTTTGAGTTCATTTAATTTAAAATTTTGAAAATTTTTACTAGAATTGGGTAGTCAGTATATAAGACTAGGGCTGTTCTTTATTATCAGAGAGCACTAGATTCTAATACAACTACTGCTTTACTAGTATTTTTAATGGTAACCAAGTGTTTAAGATAAAAATTATAAAATTCGAAAGAATTTAACCCCTTCCCACACTTAAGATCTTGCAATGCCCTCATTTACAAGAAATCAGTAACAATTTAAATTATTGAGGGTGATTTGTGTGAAAATGATTAAATTTTTACCAAAGTTTCCAAATATATTGGCGTTTGTTTGCTGAATGATAAATGGTGCACATCATTTGTTCATTCCGTCTTGTTGTTATTTCACATATATTTTGCATCTTGTCGTCAAAATTAGTTGCTTTTGCTGAACTTAATGCCAGTCTTTGAAAATGCGTTGTTTTACCCTGTTGTGTACATAAGATAAACTGCAAACATATATACATATTTTTTTTAAGTTTGGTATATTACCCCACATTCAAAAATTATTAAAATCTAAGAATAAAAGTTAGAAAATTATAAAAACTATTACAATATTAACATAAGTATTAAACGTATCAACATTACAAATTACAAAATAAATAAAACTAAGTAGACTAGGGATGATACTGATACCAATAGGGGTTCCAAGCATAACCATAGGTGCTATAGAATGCTTCGGCTGGGTTATACGTAGGATACGGTGGTTGCATCTCTATAGACCAGGGAGGGAATATGGGTTTTGGAGTAGGAATATAGTTTCTACCTATATGTTGGCAATGAGCTATGATTTGGTTTTGATGAACTTGCCAATCTTCAAATACTCTCTGTCTAGCATTTTCGTACTCCTGTGAAGCTATAAACCTTTGCATTTCTTGCATTTCATTTCCCCCTCCTACATTACCTTGTTGTTGGTTTCTCTCAACCTGTGGATGTCTACCATGGTATTGTACTACGGCGTTATTTCGCCTCTTCAAAACTTTCGCACCATGGTATACATTTAAACCTATAGTATCGCGGAGTTCTGGTTCTTCGACTAATAATCCCCCCCGACTTATATCCACACCGAGATATTCAACAATCAAAGTAATAAAAATACCACCTCCTATTATGCTATGCGGTCTCATCCCCCTAACCATAGCTGATAAATAATAACCCACACAATAAGGTATACTTACAGCGCTTTGTGGGTCTCGAATACACATATGGTAAAACAAATCCTGTTCATTTACCTTTTCCTTGTTCTTACCTCTTTGTGTAATCGAATTAGCTAAAAACCTATGAATTACTCTTAATTCAGCTCTATCTATATCCAAATAAGAGTAATTTCCCCCTTTGAATCGGTGATGGCTTGTCATTTGACTCCATACACCATGTGTATCAAAATTTTCATCTATCTTTCTACCATTTAGTATCAACCCTTTACAATCGGCAGATGCTAACTCCTCAGGCATATATATACGTAAAGCCTGAGCCATGTCTAGTAAAGACATGTGGCGCATCGAACCTCCTAACAAAAATCTAATAAAAGATCGATCAGTTAAACTAGCTACCCGATCATTTAATTCTTTACTACACAACAATTCTTCACCCCATACTTTATATACAGGTCTACGCATGGTGAATAAACGTACCCAGTCGTTAAAAGTAGAATTACCATACCTCTGTGCAAGTAATTCCCTAATTGGCCCGGCCAATTCTACAGCTTCTAATGGTCCCCATTCTATGACCCTAGGTACCTCAACAACTTTAGAATGAAGAGTATGCAAACCCCTTTGGTATTTTGCATAATCTATCCAAAGTCTGTCAAATCTCAGGTTCGGATGCAAATCTTCCAAGTGCATATCAGAAAATGTCATGACTGGATGAGGTATATCTTGCTTGTAGTAGTTATCCACCTCCTGTTGTTCCGCATTCTCAGCAGGAGCATTTCGAGCTTGGGATGAAGATTCACCCCTTTCAGTCTGCAAAACACATCAAACACAATTTTTGTGCATCCAAATATGCATTAGTGTCAGTAAAATCATCAATCAAAATAATTATAATGACATGATCAATTTATATCAAACTTAAGCTCATTTTCATATTTTTATCAAATCTACACTTTTTCAAATAAGCATATACGAAAATGTTCGCCAAGTTCATAAGCATTCAACTCAAATAACATGTCAAAATAATCATTACTAGCAATTAAACAAGTTTCAAATGGCATTATCTCTCAAAAATCAAGTTCATGAATTTTAGACTTGAAAAAGTCCACTTTAATTCTCAAAATCATGTTTAGGCTCAAAGTTTGGATCATTTAACTACTTAAACATGTTACACTACTTAATTTAGCAACAATTCATGATAAAAATCGGCCATAACCTGTTTATATCAAAAAGCCCCAAATTGCTCAAGAACACAAACCCTAGATTACTCAAAATTTGAAGTTTAAGGCTTCTAATCATGTTAAATAGCATCAATCTAGGTTATACAAGCATAATACATAAGCAATTTAAGCATAATTACACTAAAAAGCATCAAAATCAAATTGGGGAAAAAAATTGCTCAAGAACACTAATTTTCGGATTAAATGGTGTTTAGGTGTAGAAATTTACCGTTTTTCTTGAGTAATTCCTTGATAGCATCCTTCTCAACATGATTTTAGTAAAAGATTTGATGATTAACGGTTAAAAATTGTGATTTTGGGGTGTTTTTGCGGGTTTTTTCGCAGTGTTTTCGCTGTATGTGTGGGTGGTAGTGTGGACTGATCAGTTCTTTGCATTTTTTTTTTCTGTAATTAGGTCCCTCCGCGAGTCGCGATGCTTGGACCTTCAAACTCCGCGAGTCGCGGAGTTTGTTATATATATATATTTTTTTATATCTTATACTAATTAAAACAATTAAGTAATTAATTTTAAAATTTTGTTTCCCTTGTTATTTAGGACGAGGTCGTTTCGGATCGATGTCCTAGTCCGTCCTTCGACAAAATTTTAAAATTTGTCTTTTTGTAGCGACTGTTTTAAAAGCTAAGATTTTTGGGTTTTTTTAATGTTTTTGGCATACTTTAATTCAATAAGATTAAAAATAATGATAATAAAAGTTCTCGTCCCTCCCTTGGGTAAAGCAATTTCGGTTTAAAGACCTAGTCTTCAACTTACGACGAATTTTAAAAATCATATTTTTAACTTAATGAGATAAAGTAAATTTTTGTTTTTAAATTCACACAATTTAAATATAAAATTCAAAATTAATATTAAAAATTCACACCAAACTTAAAATTTGAAATGCATAAAATTAAAAATTCACACCAAACTTAATTTAAAAATTCATATTATAAATTCACACCAAACTTATATTAATTTTTCAAATATTTACAATTTTAAAAATATTGTTTTTACAAAGTTTACAATATTAATTTAAGATTTAAATATTAATTTTAAAAACATGGTAAAAATAAAATTAAAAATCTTTTTGGCTTTTTATCCCACTTTAATCAATCAAATATTATCAAAAATATGCGCCCCTCTTTTCGGTAAAGTAATTTCGGTTCCAAGACCTAATTTAACTCATGACGAATTTTTGAAATATTTTGGGTTGATTGATTAAAGATATTTATACCTTAAGAATAAACGTTAAATTTCGCAGTGATGTAATAAATTTTTGAATGATATCAATAATTTCGGTCGCCAAACCTAATTTTATTCAATACCAATTTAATACTTTTTAGCGAACAAATTAGCGTTTATTATCAAAAGGTTAAAAATAAAAAAAATAAAATAAAAACTGTACAAACATACCTGTGAAATAGATTTCTTAGTTATATGATCTATCCCATTCATAAGATACTCGGTTTAATTGGTTTTCCATGGCTACATAGGCGTAACCTCGAGCATTCAGTGTCTTTTCTTCTAAACATATGAACGGTCCGTCTCTGCATAAAGTAACAAATTCGGTGTTTGAATAGGTTTGATTATTTGAACATTTACCTCCATGTGACCATTTTCCGCATTTGTGACATCTTTCTAGGTGTCGTGCTCTTCTTTTCGCTGCGGATTTTGATTTTTCTTTACCAAATTGTAACTTATTATCTTCGCATCTGGATTCTTTTCTAACTCCGTCCATTCTTTCTCTAATTACTGATACTATTTCACTCGGTAGTGTGTCATTATTACGTTTAGTGATCAAAGCGTGTAGCATTAGACCATGGTTTAGTTCACAGGCAGTCTTCATTTCCTAAAAAAAAATAAAAATTCAGAATGGGGGGAGAAGACTAGTTCTTTAGGGTCTGCTAGGGACAGACCATTCGGGTTCCATTTTCGAGAACTACACGAAAACAGACAATCTAACTCTAACATAAATACATATTATCATTTAAAGACTTAATTCTCCCCACACTTAGTTAGCTGTGGTGTCAAAATTGTGATTAACTTCGTTGTTGACTTCCATCGGACTATCTATGTAGTGTTTAACTCTGTGACCATTAACTTTAAATTCAATCCCATTTGAATTTATTAATTCTATCGTTCTGTATGGGAAAACTCTTTTGACTATGAATGGTCCAGACCATCTTGATTTCAATTTTCCAGGAAATAGCTTGAATCGTGAATTGAAAAGAAGAACTCTGTCTCCTTCTTTAAATTCTTTTGAACTTCTGATTCTTTTATCATGCCATTTCTTCGTTCTTTCTTTATAGATTAACGAATTTTCGTATGCTTCATGTCTTAATTCTTCTAATTCATTTAGTTGACTTAATCGTAGACGTCCGGCTTCATGTAAATCAAGATTACATGTCTTCAAAGCCCAAAATGCTTTGTGTTCAATTTCTACTGGAAGATGACATGCTTTTCCATAAACAAGTCTAAAAGGTGTGGTTCCAATTGGAGTTTTGTAGGCTGTTCTAAAAGCCCAGAGTGCATCCTCCAATTTAATGGACCATTCCTTCGGATTTGATCCTAGGGTTTTCTCTAGAATACGTTTTAAAGCTCGGTTGGTATTTTCAACTTGTCCACTTGTTTGTGGATGATATGCGGTGGAGATTTTATGAGTTACTCCATATCTTTTAAGAACTTTCTCAAGTTGATTATTACAGAAATGAGTACCCCGATCACTTATTAAAGATTTCGGTGTTCCAAACCTTGCAAAAAGACGTTTTAAAAAGTTGACTACAACTCGTGCATCGTTAGTTGGGAGAGCTTGTGTTTCCGCCCATTTAGATACATAATCAATGGCTACGAGAATATAGAGATTATTATGAGATTTTGGAAATGGACCCATAAAGTCAATACCCCAAATGTCAAATACTTCACATACTTGTATGACATTTTGTGGCATTTCATCACGTTGACTTATTTTTACGGCCCTTTGACAAGCATCACAGGATTTGCAAAGAAGGTGTGCATCTTTGTAAATTGTAGGCCAATAGAATCCAGCATCATAAACTTTTCTTGCTGTTAGTTGAGGCCCATAATGCCTTCCTGTTGGTCCTGTGTGACAATGGTTTAATATTTTACTAGCTTCATCTCCAAATACACATCGGCGTATTATTCCATCGGGACAACCTTTAAACAAATGTGGACCTTCCCAAAAATAGTGTTTTATATCACTGAAGAATTTCTTTCGTTTTTGGTACGATAATCCTTTTTCAAGGAATCCACAAACTAAGTAGTTTGCATAGTCTGCAAACCATGGGATTTCATTATAATCTATCTTCAATAGATATTCATCAGGAAAGTTGTCTTGTATGGCCGATTCATTTAGAACTTCTAATTCGGGATTTTCAAGACGAGAAAGATGATCAGCGGCGAGATTTTCTGCTCCTCTTTTATCTCGGATTTCAATATCAAACTCTTGTAAGAGTAAGATCCAACGGATTAATCTTGGTTTAGCATCTTGTTTTGAAAATAGGTATCTAAGAGCAAAATGGTCGGTATAGACCACCGTTTTTGCTAGAACCAGATATGAACGAAATTTGTCAAAAGCAAAGACAATAGCAAGGAGTTCTTTTTCAGTAGTTGTATAGTTCGTTTGTGCTCCTTGTAACGTCTTACTAGCATAATATATAGGTTGAAATCATTTTTCAATCCTTTGTCCTAAAACGGCTCCCATTGCAAAATCACTTGCATCGCACATTAATTCAAATGGTAGATTCCAATTTGGTGTTATCATGATCGGCGCATTAGTGAGTTTCTCTTTAAGAATATTAAAAGATTTGATACACTCATCTGAAAAGATGAATGGAGCATCCTTTTCTAGGAGTTTATTCATAGGAGTGGCAATTTTAGAAAAATCTTTTATGAAACGTCGGTAAAAACCGGCATGCCCTAGAAAACTCCTAACTCCTTTAACATTGGTGAGATATGGAAGTTTAGCAATTACATCTACTTTAGCTCTATCCACTTCAATTCCTTCTTTTGAAATTTTATGTCCAAGAACGATGCCCTCTTTAACCATAAAATGGCATTTCTCCTAATTAAGAACTAGATTTGATTGTTCGCATCTAATAAGCATTCGTTCCAGATTAACTAGACATGATTCAAATGTATCACCGAAGACTGAAAAGTCATCCATGAAAACTTCCATGCATTCTTCTGTCATGTCATGAAAAATCGCCATCATACACCTTTGAAAGGTTGCAGGGGCGTTACAAAGTCCAAATGGCATGCGTTTGTAAGCAAAAGTACCATAAGGGCACGTGAATGTGGTTTTCTCTTGATCTTCGGGTGCTATTGGAATTTGAAAATATCCGGAAAATCCATCTAGAAAACAATAGTAACTATTTCTGGCTAATCTTTCCAACATTTGATCTATGAAAGGTAAGGGAAAGTGATCTTTTCTGGTGGCGTCATTTAATTTTCTATAATCAATACATACACGCCATCCTGTTACAGTCCTAGTAGGAATAAGCTCATTTTTCTCATTTGTAATGACAGTCATGCCACCCTTCTTAGGCACGCATTGAACTGGGCTTACCCATGGACTATCAGAGATTGGATAAATTAGACCTGCATCTAGCAGTTTAATAATCTCTTTCTTAACTACATCTTGCATATTAGGATTTAGTCTTCGTTGGCGTTGCACATACGTTTTATGACCTTCTTCCATAAGGATTTTATGTGTGCAATACGAAGGACTTATTTCTTTAATATCATGAATCTTCCATGCAATGGCTGGTTTATGGGCTTTCAACACAGAAATGAGTTGTGATTTCTCATTTTCAGTAAGAGAAGACGATATTATTACAGGTAATTCATATTCACCATGTAAATAAGCGTATTTCAAATGGTTTGGAAGTGGCTTTAACTCTAATTTCGGTGGTTCTTCTATCGATGATTTGTATCGATATCTGTCTTCTTCTTTTAGCATTTGAATTTCTTCTGTTGTTGGTTCATATCCATTAGCTATAAGTGTAGCTAACATTTCAGCTTCATCAATTGGTTCATTACCTTCTCCTAAAGAACATTCTCCTGTTCCTTGTAATTCTGGAAATTCTTCTAATAATTCTGCATGTGCATCTATAGTTTGAATATAATAACATGTATCATTTGCAGATTGTGGTTGTTGCATTGCTCTATCAACTGAAAAGGTAACACTCTCATCCTCTATACTTAGGGTCAATTTCTTACCGAACACGTCTATCATTGCTTTAGCCGTGTTTAAGAATGGTCTTCCTAATATGAGAGGAACTTGAGAATCTTCTTCCATGTCCAGAACAACAAAATCTACTGGAAATACTAAAGTACCAACTTTAACTAGCATGTTCTCCATTATCCCTCTAGGATATTTTATTGATCTATCGGCTAGTTGTATGCTTATTCTGGTTGGTTTCAATTCTCCAAGGTCTAGTTTAGCGTATAGTGAATACGGCATTAGATTTATACTAGCATCTAAGTCTGCCAATGCTTCTATTGAACTAAGACTACCCAGAAAACATGGAATTGTGAAACTTCCTGGATCAGATAGTTTTTCTGGTATCTTATTCAACAGCACTGCTGAACAATTAGCATTCATAGTAACAGCCGAGAGTTCTTCCATTTTCTTTCTATTTGAGATTAGATCTTTCAAGAATTTAGCATATATAGGCATTCCTGAAATAACATCAATGAAAGGAAGATTTACATTTATCTGTTTAAACATATCCAAGAATTTGGATTGCTCGGCTTCAAGTTTCTCTTTCTTCATTTTACTCGGGTAAGGAAGTAGTGGTTGGTATGGTTTAACATAAGGTTTAGCCTTAACTGTGTTATCTTCATTAACCTTTTCAACTACCGGTTCTTTTTCCTTATCTTGATCAGGTTGTGGTTCTTGTGGAGTAGGAATAGCTTCATCAGAAGTTACAGGTATTTCAGGTGGTTTAAGCGTTGTACCACTTCTTGTAGTAATGACTTTAGCTGTTTCATTCCGGGGGTTAGCATTTGTATCACTAGGTAGACTTCCCGGTTTTCTTTCACCTATTAACCTTGCTAGGTTACTTACTTCTTGTTCCAGATTTTGAATAGAAGCTTGTTGATTTCTAAATGCTTGAGCATTTTGTTCATTAGTTTGTTTCTGAGATGTGAAAAACTGCGTTTGAGTTTCAACTAGCTTCGTCATCATATCTTCTAAATTCGGCTTTTTATCATCGGTTTGTTGTGGTGGTTTGTTTTGAAAATTAGGTCTTTGCTGATTGTAAGTATTATTGGATACTTGTTGATTGCTAGGACCTTGTTGGTTGTTGTATGGAATATTTCGGTTATAATTCTGGTTTTGATTGTAAATCGGTCTTGGCGGTTGATAATTATTCTGATAATTATTTCCAGGCCTTTGGTTTATGTATGAAATATTCTCTCTTTGTTCTATTGTTAATTCAATACTGAGACAATCTTTTGTCAAATGTGGTCCTCCACACTGCTCACAACTAATTCGTATTGCGTGAATATCTTTAGTCATCTTTTCCATTCGTCTCTCGACAGCATCTATCTTTGCGGAAATGGAATCTAAGTCATGGCTAGAATCGGCTCTAGCTGCTTTAGATGATCTAACGATATCTTTTTCTTGGTGCCACTCATGTGAGTGGGAAGCAGTGTTATCAATAATTTTGTAAGCATCAGTTTCGGTTTTCTTCATAATAGAACCACCAGCTGCTATATCTATGTCTTTCCTTGTAGTGATGTCGCATCCTTGGTAGAATATTTGTACTATTTGACAGGTGTCTAAACCATGTTGCGGACATCCTCTTAACAACTTTCCAAATCTTGTCCACGCCTCATATAGAGTTTCATTTGGCTTCTGTGTAAACGTAACAATTTCTGCTTGAAGTCTTACGGCTTTAGATGCCGGAAAGAATTGTTTAAGAAATTTTTCAACTAAAACGTCTCATGTATCAATCGCCCCTTCAGGTAACGATTCCAACCAATCTTTGGCTTCTCCCTTTAAAGTCCAGGGAAATAACATGAGATATATCTGTTCATCCTCCACTTCTCGGATTTTAAATAGTGTGCAGATCCTATTAAAGGTACGTAGATGTTCAGTTGGATCTTCCTTCGGCGCACCACTAAATTGGCATTGATTAGTCACCATGTGTAGAATTTGTCCTTTGATTTCATAATCTGGCGCATTAATGTCAGGATGAGTAATTGCGTGACCTTGGCCAGTGCGTTTAGCTCTCATTCGGTCTTCCATACTTAAAGGTTCCAGATTCTCCATAATTGAATTTGTTGAATCGGAATCACTAGAGGATTCTGATTTAATGGTTCTTTCCTCAACAATCTCTGTTTGAATGATTGGTGGTTCCGGAGGAAAATTTAGTGGTTCAGGATCTATGAATCGTCCCTGAATATTCTCCTGATTCTCAATTGTGAGGTCGGGTTCAAAAAATGGATTATCAGAAATTTGAACTGGAGTACTTGGTCGACTGGATGATGATTCTAAAGAAAAATCAACGGTGGTAATATTTGCTAAATGTCTTGATCTAGTTACAGGTGGTGAACGTACAAAAGGTGGTGAACGTCTTGCTCGGTGCATTCACTGAATATCCTATTAGTTTTTAAAAAGGAAAGAAAAATTATAATAAGTTATCCAATCAATAGACTTTTCTGATTTTGCCCACGTTTCGAATAGCCAAAAGATGCAGCAGAGGGGCAGGATTCGTTTGGTCTCAATATAATTGAGGACTGTTTGGCTCCAATAATCCGATCCACGTACAAATCCAACTATTACTACGAACCAAAAAATTTTGATGTCTATCAATTTAACCACTTAAAATAAATTTTCGTAATTTTAAGAAATTTAGATAAGAAGTAGAATAAAAATCTATGTCCTAAAACTAGAATAGCGAGAAATAAGAAAGAAAAAGAGTTCGTCGAAAAAGAAAAATGGTTGAAAAATAAAAGGTGACGGAAAAATAAAAGAAACTTATAACACTTAAAAACACTTGACTAACCTAACCTTATTACTACAACTAACTTAAAATTATAATCGCAAATTGAGATTACTAATTGAAATGATAATTGATACATATGTAAAAGTCGTCTAAAAATATTAAAGCTTACAGGAAAAACTATATCCCAAATGGAAATAACTTAAAAAGAAACTAAAACTTAAAAAGGCGTCGCAAAATTCTAAAGTACCTAAATATTAGTCTAAAGAAAAAGCACTTAAGAAATTCTACGGCAAAGCCTAAAAATCTAGAAGTAAAAATAACTATGGCAAAAACTAAGTTTAAAACTAAATATGAGCTAAAAATATAAATATTACGCTAAAACGATTAAAAAGGGACAAAATATAAAAATATACAAAAAGTTGTAAAAAGTACAAATTTTATAAAAATATTATTTTTATATTATTTATTTATTAAAACTATTAATTTTACAATTTAATTAAACTAATTTAACTAAATAAAACAAATTAAATAAAAAGAAACTTTAAAATAAAACTAATTATAATAATAATAATTATTTAGGGTTAATAATAATAATAATTAATAATTACCCGTAATTAATGCTGAATTAGGGTTCTGTCGGTGTCAGAGTAGCTCCGCGAGTTGCGGTATTCCAAGCAGCAAACCCCGCGAGTCGCGGAGTTCCAGAATTCAACTCAGGTACAGTTCAAAATTTGACGTTTTTTTTTTCTTTTTCTGTGTTATAATCTAAAATTTTTATATAATAAAAACTTATATTTTAAAAACTAGAATAAAAATAGAACTACTTTATAATTTTATAAATAAAAATCGTAAAACTAGATTTATATATATATTTTATTTTATTTTTTTCGGTTATTTTTTTATATGTTTTAAATAAAAACAAAATACTTAAATAAGACTTATATAAAAATAAAGAAACTTTATAAAACTTAAATATTTAACAAAATCTTAAAAATACTTATATTTTTGTTTTTCTTTTTATATTTTCGAATATTTAAAACGTATTTTTATAAAAACGAATTTTAATAAAAGTAAACTAAATTTTTTTTTTTTTTTTATATTAGCGTTGCGCTTTCGGCGTTTAAGAGTTCCCCGGCAGCGGCGCCAAAAATACTTGATGTGGTTGCGGAGTGTATATAAAATAGCTATTAATTTTATAAGAAAATACTATTAAATACGATACAATTTTACACAAGATATTTATTTATTTAAAGAATGGATATACTTAAACCTTGCTACAACACTTATAGGCAGTGTACCTAATCGTACAGTAGTGTAGTTTCTAGTAAGTCCGGTTCGTTCCACGGGGAAATCTTTAAACAAAGCTTATTATAAAGGGGGGTTTTTACCGTTTAATGACCGATTTTTCGATTTTAAAACTTTAGTCGCAGTTAAAACCAAATGTAAAATAATAAATAAATACAAGACTTAAATTAAAGCGTAAAGTAAATAACGATAATGAAATTGCGATTAAAAGTGCGATAAAATAAACTTGCGATAATTAAAAAGTACGATAATTAAAAGTGAAATTAAATACAATAACAATAAATAAAATGCGATAATTAGAAGTGCAATTAAATATAAAATAAAGGAAATAAAATATGAAATAAAATAATTATGCTTATTTAAACTTCCGTAATCATGATGTTTGACGTGTTGATTTTAGTTTTATGCCCATGGGTTAATTGTCCTTTGTCCTGGATTATTTAATATGTCCGTCTGGTTTTTGTCCATAACAGTCCATCAGTCATAAATATAAAGTGCGAGTGTCCTAGTCAAATTATCCTTATACCCGAAGTTAAATATTCCAACTAATTGGGGACTTAAACTGGAACAAGATTTTAATACTTTGTTTAATAATTACACCAGGATGTCGACTGAGTGTAACCCAAGGTTTTAATATTTTGTTATCAATTATACCAAGTGTCCTTGTACATAATTTCACCCCTGTTTTAATTATTCTAGTGGCTATTAATCCATTCCCGTGTCCGGTTAAATGAACGATTATTCGTACATATAAATACCCCGCCCATCGTGTCCGATCGAGTGTATATGGTAATTTATTGGGACGCCCAATTGTAAATCTTTATATTAACATTAACAAACTATCATTTAGTTAAACAAATATAAAGCCCATTAATAGCCCATAGTCTAATTTTCACAAGTGTCGTTCTTTTGTCCAAACCCCAATTATGGTACAAAGCCCAATTACCCAATTTTAATAATTAGCCCAACATCATGATTACTTCGTTTTAAATAAGCATAATAATAACTTAGCTACGAGACATTAAATTAAAAAGGTTGAACATAACTTACAATGATTAAAAATAGCGTAGCGTTACACGGACAGAATTTCGACTTACACCCTTACAACATTCGCTAACATACCCTTATTATTAGAATTATAATTAAAATTAAAATTAAAATATAAATTATAAATATAAATATTACGATATAGATAGAGAGATGGATATATTGGATGATTTTTACGATCAGAATGCGCGAGCTTTATAGGCAGTTTCAAAATTAGGGGCTCCGCGACTCGCGTAGTTTTTGCACTGCAAACTCCGCAACTCGCGGAGTTTGCTTTTACAGCTCACACAAGTTTGGAGCCTTTCTTACCGACGGTTTATAATATATTATATAATATATAAATAATTATAAGAATTATTTAAATATTATATTATATTTATGTGCATAGTTGACTTGTAATTTTTAGTCCGTTGCGTCGAGCGTTGAGATTTGACTCATGTCCCGGTTCCGAATTTTCGAACGTCCTTGCATACAATTTAATATCTTGTACTTTGCGTTTTGAATCTTGTACTCTTGTAATTTCGAGACGTTTCTTATCAATAATTGGAACCTCTTCGATTGTATTTTGTACTTTTGAGCTTTTTGGTCGTTTGCGTCTTCAATTCGTCGAATCTGTCTTTTGTCTTCATCTTTTATTATTTAAACGAATATCACTTTTAAATAGAACAGTTGCAACTAAAAGCTTGTCTTTCTTGAGGAATAATGCTATGAAATATATGTTCGTTTTTAGCATTATCAGTATATATAAATAATAATTTGAAGTATAATTTGAAGTATTATATGTTGTTGTTATTAAAATTTAATAAAATAAAAATAGGTTATTATAATAATTATTATTTAAAATATATCTCTATATATAAATAAAGTATATTAAAAATAAATATTAAATGATTGTAATACTCGTTTGATGTTTTGATTGATATTAAGAAAGTTAAATTTAAACTTATGTAATTTTAAAATAAACGGTGATACGAAAATGAGTTCTATAAATTTTAGGCTTAATAAAAATATAATTAGGAACTAATTGTTTAATTTTAAAAAAAATTTATATTTTATTTAGGGGTTGGGAGTAAATAATTAATGTAATTTTTATTTAATAATTGATGATCGAATTTTATACCATAATGACCAAAATAAATAAATGGACTTAATTTAAAAATTTAGAATTTTTAGGAACACTTTTATGTATTAACTGTTTAGCAATGGACACGATATAATACCACTATTGAGTTGTCGGTAGAAGAAAACAAGAATCCTCGGCTGCTCAACTGTTGTTCACTTTTTCCACATGATAACATTATTTGATATAATAATAATAATAATAATAATAATAATAATAATAATAATAATAATAATAATAATAATAATAATAATAATAATAATAATAATAATAATAATAATAATAATAATAATAATAATAATAATAATAATAATAATAATAATAATATTATTATTATTATTATTATTATTATTATTTTATATTATATAATCTATCACATATACATACAGATATATGGGAATACTTGTTTTCCTCCTCCTGCAAACCCCACGACCACCAACATACGAACATCACCGGACACCCACAACCACGTAACCACCGAGAACAACCACTACTCCTTCTACCTCTCTCTCTCTCTCTCTCTCACTCGTCTCTCTCTACCTCTCTCTCTCTCTCTCTCTCACTCGTCTCTCTCTATATCTCCCTTATTCGTGACCCAAACCCTTCACCACCGTTGAACCACCTACACACACAACCACCATCTTCATTGTCGATAATTTCTGATGCCGTTAGCTGTCTAAACCGCTGGGAACAATCACCAAAACACCACCACGAAACCTAACAGTTCGGTCACTACATTATTTCAGTTACATCACGTTAAACCCGCAACCACATCTATTATTTGGTTTACAATAGAAATATATTACATCGACATATGTTTCTTGAATGCAGTTTTTACACAATATCATACAAACATGGACTCCAAATCTTGTCCTTATTTTAGTATGCAACAGCGGAAGCTCTTAGTATTCACCTGAGAATAAACATGCTTTAAACGTCAACAAAAAAGTTGGTGAGTTATAGGTTTAACCTATATATATCAAATCGTAACAATAGACCACAAGATTTCATATTTCAATACACATCCCATACATAGAGATAAAAATCATTCATATGGTGAACACCTGGTAACCGACATTAACAAGATGCATATATAAGAATATCCCCATCATTCCGGGACACCCTTCGGATATGATATAAATTTCGAAGTACTAAAGCATCCGGTACTTTGGATGGGGTTTGTTAGGCCCAATAGATCTATCTTTAGGATTCGCGTCAATTAGGGTGTCTGTTCCTTAATTCTTAGATTACCAGACTTAATAAAAAGGGGCATATTCGATTTCGATAATTCAACCATAGAATGTAGTTTCACGTACTTGTGTCTATTTTTAAAATCATTTATAAAACCTGCATGTATTCTCATCCCAAAAATATTAGATTTTAAAAGTGGGACTATAACTCACTTTCACAGATATTTCCTTCCTCGGAAATAAGACTTGGCCACGGATCGATTCACGAACCTATACAAATATGTATATATATATATATATATATATCAAAGTATGATCAAAATATAATTACAACCATTTTTATTATGTTTTAAAGATTTGAGTGTATTAAGTCAGCTGTCCTCGTTAGTAACCTACAACTAGTTGTCCACAGTTAGATGTACAGAAATAAATCGATATATATTATCTTGAATCAATCCATGACCCAGTGTATACACATCTCAGGCTAGATCACAACTCAAAGTATATATATTTTTGGAATCAACCTCAACCCTGTATAGCTAACTCCAACATTACTGCATATAGAGTGTCTATGGTTGTTCCAAATAATATATATACATGTGTCGATATGATATGTCAAAACATTTGCATACGTGTCTATGGTATCCCAAGATTACATAATATATTAGAATACATGTATAATACAATATAAGTTAGCTAGGATATGATTTGTATAGATTTGTTAAACATTTCCCGTAGCTAAAAATATCAAAAATATCCAATCTTGTTTTACCCATAACTTCTTCATTTTAAATCCGTTTTGAGTGAATCAAATTGCTATGGTTTCATATTGAACTCTAATTTAAGAATCCAAACATAAAAAGTATAGGTTTATAGTCAGAAATTTAAGTTATGTGTCAATTACTAAAGAGGTAGCCATTTCCGTCGAAAGAACGTCATCTTGATGACCATTTTGAAAAACATACTTTCACTTTGAGTTTAACCAAGATTTTTGGATATAGTTTCATGTTCATATGAAAAATAATTTTCCCAGAAGAACAACTTTTAAATCAAAGTTTATCATAGTTTTTAATTATCCAAACCAAAACAGCCCCCGGTTTCACTACGACGGCGTATATCCGATTTTATGGTGTTCATCGTGTTTCCAGGTTTTAAATCATTAAGTTAGCATATCATATAGATATAGAACATGTGTTTAGTTGATTTTAAAAGTCAAGTTAGAAGGATTAACTTTTGTTTGCGAACAAGTTTAGAATTAACTAAACTATGTTCTAGTGATTACAAGTTTAAACCTTCGAATAAGATAGCTTTATATGTATGAATCGAATGATGTTATGAACATCATTACTACCTCAAGTTTTCTGGATAAAACTACTGGAAATGAGAAAAATGAATCTAGCTTCAAAGGATCCTTGGATGTCATGAAAGTTCTTGAAGCAGAATCATGACACGAAAACAGTTCAAGTAAGATTTTCACTCGAAATAAGATTGTTATAGTTGTAGAAATTGAATCAAAGTTTGAATATGAATATTACCTTGAATTAGAAAGATAACCTACTGTAAATAACAAAGGTTCCTTGATCTTAGATGATTACTTGGAATGGATTAGAAAGCTTGGAAGTAAACTTGCAAACTTGATAGTATTCTTGATTTTTATGAAACTATACTTATGGAATTTATGAAGAACACTTAGAACTTGAAGATGGAACTTGAGAGAGATCAATTAGATGAAGAAAATTGAAGAATTAAAGTGTTTGTAGGTGTTTTTGGTCGTTGGTATATGGATTAGATATAAAGGATATGTAATTTTGTTTCCATGTAAATAAGTCATGAATGATTACTAATATTTTTGTAATTTTATGAGATATTTCATGCTAGTTACCAAATGATGGTTCCTACATGTGTTAGGTGACTCACATGGGCTGCTAAGATCTGATCATTGGAGTGTATATACCAATAGTATATACATCTAAAAGCTGTGTATTGTACGAGTACGAATACGGGTGCATACGAGTAGAATTGTTGATGAAACTGAACGAGGATGTAATTGTAAGCATTTTTGTTAAGTAGAAGTACTTTGATATGTGTCTTGAAGTCTTTCAAAAGTGTAAGAATACATATCAAAACACAACATGTATATACATTCTAATGGAGTCGTTAAGTCTTCGTTATTCGTTACATGTAAGTGTTGTTTTGAAACCTTTAAGTTAACGACCTCAATTAATGTTGTTAACTCAATGTTTATTATATCAAATGAGATGTTAAATTATTATATTATCATGATATTATGATGTATGAATATCTTTTAATATGATATATACATTAAAATATCGTTACAACGATAATCATTACATATAAGTCTCGTTTCGTAATTCTTAAGTTAGTAGTCTTGTTTTTACATATGTAGTTCATTGTTAATACACTTAATGATATATTTAAATATAATTTTAACATGTTAAATATAGTGTATCAATATCTTAATATGATACATATGTATTTAGTAGACGTTATCATAACGATAATCGTTATATATATCATTTCGAGTTTATTAACTTAGTAATCTCATTTCTTATGTATATCACACATTGTTAATATATTTAATGAGATACTTACTCATCATAATCTTATGTCAACCATATATATATGTCTATATATACCACAACATGTAGTTTTTACAATTTTGTAACGTTCGTGAATCGCCGGTCAACTTGGGTGATCAATTGTCTATATGAAACTTATTTCATTTAATCAAGTCTTAACAAGTTTGATTGCTTAACACGTTGGAAACATTTTGTCATGTAAATATCAATCTCAATTAATATATATAAACATGGAAAAGTTCGGGTCACTACAGTACCTACCCGTTAAATAAATTTCGTCCCGAAATTTTAAGCTGTTGAAGGTGTTGACGAATCTTCTGGAAATAGATGCGGGTATTTCTTCTTCATCTGATCTTCACGCTCCCAGGTGAACTTGGGTCCTCTACGAGCATTCCATCGAACCTTAACAATCGGTATCTTGTTTTGCTTAAGTCTCTTAACATCACGATCCATTATTTCGACGGGTTCTTCAATGAATTGAAGTTTTTCATTGATTTGGATTTCGTCCAACGGAATAGTGAGATCTTCTTTAGCAAAATATTTCTTCAAATTCGAGACGTGGAAAGTGTTATGTACAGCCGCGAGTTGTTGAGGTAGCTCCAGTTGGTAAGCTACTGGTCCGACACGATCTATAATCTTGAATGGTCCAATGTACCTTGGATTTAGTTTCCCCCGTTTACCAAATCGAACAACGCCTTTCCAAGGTGAAACCTTAAGCATGACCATTTCTCCAATTTCAAACTCTATATCTTTTCTTTTACTGTCCGCGTAGCTCTTTTGTCGACTCTGGGCGGTTTTCAATCGTTGTTGAATTTGGATGATTTTCTCGGTAGTTTCTTGTATTATCTCCGGACCCGTATTCTGTCTATCCCCCACTTCATTCCAACAAATCGGAGACCTGCATTTTCTACCATAAAGTGCCTCAAACGGCGCCATCTCAATACTTGAATGATAACTGTTGTTGTAGGAAAATTCTGCTAACGGTAGGTGTCGATCCCAACTGTTTCCGAAATCAATAACACATGCTCGTAGCATGTCTTCAAACGTTTATATCGTCCTTTCGCTCTGCCCATCAGTTTGTGGATGATAGGCAGTACTCATGTCTAGACGAGTCCCCAATGCTTGTTACAACGTCTGCCAGAACCTTGAAACAAATCTACCATCCCTATCAGAGATAATAGAGACGGGTATTCCATGTCTGGAGACAACCTCCTTCAAATACAATCGCGCCAACTTCTCCATTTTGTCATCTTTTCTCATTGGCAGGAAGTGTGCTGACTTGGTGAGACGATCAACTATTACCCAAATAGTATCATAAGCACTTGCAGTCCTTGGCAATTTAGTAATGAAATCCATGGTAATGTTTTCCCATTTTTATTTCGGAATTTCAGGTTGTTCTAGTAGACCTGATGGTTTCTGATGTTCAGCTTTGACCTTAGAACACGTCAAACATTCTCCTACATATTTAGCAATATCGGCTTTCATACCCGGCCACCAAAAGTGTTTCTTGAGATCTTTATACATCTTCCCCCTCCGGGATGTATTGAATATCTGGTTTTATTTGCTTCTTTAAGTACCATTTCTCTCACATCTCCAAACTTTGGTACCCAAATTCTATCAGCCCTATATCGGGTTCTGTCTTCCCAAATATTAAGATGTTTCTCTGATCCTTTGGGTATCTCATTCTTCAACTTTCCTTCTTTTACAACCCCCTGTTGCGCCTCCTTTATTTGAGTAGTAAGGTTAGTACGAATAATTATATTCATAGCTTTTACCCGTATAGGTTCTCTGTCCTTTCTACTCAAAGCGTCGGCTACCACATTCGCCTTCCCCGGGTGGTATCGAATCTCAAAATCATAGTCATTCAACAGTTCAATCCACCTGCGTTGTCTCATATTCAGTTGCTTCTGATTAAATATATGTTGGAGACTTTTGTGGTCGGTATATATAATACTTTTGACCCCATATAAATAATGCCTCAAAGTCTTTAATGCAAAAACAACAGCACCCAATTCCAAATCGTGAGTTGTATAATTTTGCTCGTGAATCTTCAATTGTCTAGACGCATAAGCAATCACCTTCGTTCGTTGCATTAATACACAACCGATACCTTGCTTTGATGCGTCACAATAAATCACAAAATCATCATTCCCTTCAGGCAATGACAATATAGGTGCCGTAGTTAGCTTTTTCTTCAATAACTGAAACGCCTTCTCTTGTTCATCCTTCCATTCAAATTTCTTCCCTTTATGCGTTAATGCAGTCAAGGGTTTTGCTATTTTGGAGAAATCTTGAATGAATCTTCTGTAGTAACCAGCCAATCCTAAAAATTGACGTATATGCTTCGGAGTTTTTGGGGTTTCCCACTTTTCAACGGTTTCGATCTTTGTCGGGTCCACCTGGATACCTTCTTTGTTCACTATGTGACCAAGGAATTGAACTTCTTCCAACCAAAATGCACACTTTGAAAACTTAGCGTACAGTTTTTCTTTCCTCAATACTTCTAGCACTTTTCTCAAATGTTCTTCGTGCTCTTGATCATTCTTTGAGTAAATAAGTATGTCATCGATGAAAACAATGACAAACTTGTCAAGATATGGCCCACACACTCGGTTCATAAGGTCCATGAACACAGCTGGTGCGTTAGTCAATCCAAACGGCATAACCATAAACTCGTAATGACCATAACGCGTCCTAAAAGCAGTTTTTGGAATATCATCCTCCTTTACTCGCATTTGATGATATCCAGAACGTAAATCAATTTTCAAATAAACCGACGAGCCTTGTAGTTGATCAAATAAGTCATCAATTCTCGGCAGTGGATAACGGTTTTTGATGGTAAGTTTATTCAACTCTCTATAGTCAATACACAACCTAAATGTACCATCCTTCTTCTTGACAAACAAAATAGGAGCTCCCCATGGTGATGTGCTTGGTCGAATGAAACCACGTTCTAATAGTTCTTGAAGTTGGCTTTGCAGTTCTTTCATCTCGCTGGGTGCGAGTCTGTAAAGAGCACGAGCTATTGGTGCAGCTCCTGGTGCAAGATCTATTTGAAATTTAACAGATCAATGTGGAGGTAGTCCCGGTAATTCTTTCGGAAATACATCGGGAAATTCTTTTGCGACGGGAACATCATTGATGCTCTTTTCTTTAGTTTGTACTTTCTCGATGTGTGCTAGAATAGCATAGCAACCTTTTCTTATTAGTTTTTGTGCCTTCAAATTACTAATAAGATGTAGCTTCGTGTTGCCCTTTTCTCCGTACACCATTAAGGGTTCTCCTTCTTCTCGTACAATGCGAACGATCTCTGCTTTCATCTTCTTCAACCAGTCCATGCCAACTATTGCATCAAAACTCCCTAACTCTACTGATATCAAATCAGTCTTAAATATTTCGCTACCTAGTTTAATTTCTCAATTCCGGCATATATAATCTGCTGAAATTAATTTACCGTTTGCTAATTCGAGTAAAAATTTACTATCCAATGGCGTCAATGGACAACTTAATTTAGCACAAAAATCTCTACTCATATAGCTTCTATCCGCACCCGAATCAAATAAAACGTAAGCAAATTTATTGTCAATAAGAAACGTACCCGTAACAAGCTCTGGGTCTTCATGTGCCTCTGCCGCATTAATATTGAAAACTCTTCCGCGGCCTTGTCCATTCGTGTTGTCCTGGTTCAGGCAATTTCTAATAATGTGGCCCGGTTTTCCACATTTATAACAAACTACATTGGCATAACTTGCTCCGACACTACTTGCTCCGCCATTACTCCTTCCGACACCATTTGTTCCTTTCGTTCTGTTAACCCCTGGTCCGTAGACCTCACACTTCGCCGCGCTATGACCATTTCTTTTACACTTGTTGCAAAATTTGGTGCAGAACCCCGAGTGATACTTTTCACACCTTTGGCATAGCTGCTTCTGATTGTTGTTGTTGTTGCGGTTGTTATTGTTGTTGGGATGATTGTTGTAGTTGTTGTTGTTGTTGTTGTTGTGCCGTTTGTTGTAGTTGCGATTGATGTTTCGATTGTTGGGATAGTTGTTGTTGTTTTGGTGACTCTTATCACCGTTTTCCTCCCACTTTCTTTTGACTAACTTCACATTGGCCTCTTCGGCCTCCTGTTCTTTAATTCTTCCCTCAATCTGGTTCACTAGTTTGTGAGCCATTCTACATGCATTTTGTATGGAGGCAGGCTCGTGTGAACTTATATCTTCTTGGATTCTCTCCGGTAACCCTTTCACAAACGCGTCGATCTTCTCTTCCTCATCTTCGAATGCTCTCGGACACAATAGGCACAATTCTGTGAATTGTCTTTCGTACGAAGTAATATCGAATCCCTGTGTTCGTAACCCTCTAAGTTCTGACTTGAGCTTATTGACCTCGGTTCTGGGACGGTACTTCTCGTTCATCAAGTGCTTGAATACTGACCACGGTAGCGCGTAAGCAGCATCTTGTCCCACTTACTCTAGATAGGTATTCTACCATGTTAACTCAATACCTGTGAAGGTATGCGTAGCGTACTTCACTTTGTCTCCTTCAGCACACTTACTTATGGCAAACACCGATTCAACTTTCTTGGTCCACCGTTTCAATCCGATTGGTCCTTCGGTCCCATCAAATTCTGAAGGTTTGCAGGCAGTGAATTCCTTGTAGGAACATCCTACACGATTTCTTGCGTCGTTAGCTGTATTGCTAGATTCAGAGTTATTGTTGGTATGTAGCGCGGCCTGTACTGCTGCTATGTTTGAAGCAAGAAAGGCACGAAATTCCTCTTCGCTCATAATCAAGGTGTGTCGAGTAGTCGGTGCCATTTCCTTCAAAATAGTCAAATGAAACAATTTAATCATACAGAATATTAAGAGTAGTCAATAGTATCTCGTAGCATAATATGAACTCATTTATAAAAGCTTTTTCTTCATATTAGCGTTTTATAAGTTTAAATTCGGGTACTACCTACCCGTTAAGTTCATACTTAGTAGCTAATATACAATTCAACTACTACAATTCCATATGAAAAACTGATTATAATAATATATCACATACAAATATTCTTCAAACTTACAACTTCGCTATATTACATATAACATGAAATATAGTACACTATGATACAGGACAGTTTTGAAGATAAATCTAGTTAATACGCAAGTTGTTCAGCAAAGGAAATAAAGACACGTAATTCATAAGTCCAGAAACAAGTCATGCATTCTGGTTTTACTAAGACGACTTCCCATCCTTGGTCTTGTGGAAAATAACCGTTATGACCATTAGCTAGGCAGCATGTTGTAATGTCGTCAAAAGGACGAGGGTTTTGTAATGTCCAACAGCCCCGTAATAATTTAAAAACCTTGTTTCTCACACCAACTACTGAATCCGTCACTTGTGGGAAAGTTTTATTTAAAAGCTGCAATCCGATGTTCTTTTTCTCACTTTGGTAAGAAGCGAACATCACTAACCCGTAAGCATAACATGCTTCTTTATGTTGCATGTTAGAAGCTCTTTCTAATTCACGAAATCCTATGTTGGGATATGTTGAGTCAAAATAGGTTCTTAACCCGTAGCGTAAAATTGCATTTGGATTCCCCGCATTTAACGCTTTAAAGAAAACACGGCGTAACTTAAAGTCTCCCCAATGTGATATACCCCACCTATCAAAGGAAAGCCTTTTATAAACTAAGGCATTTCTGGAAAGTCTTTCAAATGTTTGACAAGTTAATTTCGCCATAACTAAATGTGCTGATGAATTCTGACCGACTCTAGACAAGATTTCCTCAATCATATCCTCTGGTAGGTCTTCTAAAATATTCGGTTGTCTACCCTTAACGTCCATTTTGTTTTTATACTGTAAAATAGACAAGGATTAGATTCGTAATAACAAACAATACAAGCAATTTTTACATAGAACATAAAAGTACAAGCACACTACAATACATTTATTACACAACATGCTCACACCCCTCTAATCTGAATCACTGGTTTCTTCTTCTTCGGACTTGGTTCTTTTTCCTAATCTTCTAGGGATATATGATGTTCCTCTAATACGAGTCGTCATTTTCCACATTGGTTTAGAAAAACCTGGTGGTTTAGAGGTTCCCAGGTAATTGTCACGATATTGAAAATACGGGTGTTGACGGTACATATAAAGTTCATCGGGGTCGGAATCAGATTTCTCTATTTTGATGCCTTTTCCCTTATTATTTTCTTTTGCCTCATTAAATTGGTTCGGGATAATTTCTATAACATCATCGGAATCCTCATCAGGATCCGATTCATTGAAAAATTGGTAATTTTCCCAATATTTTGCTTCCTTAGCGGAAACACCATTGACCATTATTAACTTTGGTCCATTGGTTGAGGATTTTCTTTTATTTGACCGGTTTTCTGTGGTTCCTACTATTACCCCCTCCGAAATCTCTTCTTCTTCCGGTTCCTCTTCTTCTGGTTCCTCTTCTTCTTCCGGTTCCGTTTCCTCTTCTTCCGGTTCTTCGGGAACTTGTAAATCTTGCCAATATATATTTGACTCTTCGTTATTATTAGGTGAGTCAATGAGATTTGTGCTAGAGGTAGACATCTATCACACAATATCAAATATGTTAAGAGATTAATATATCACATAATATTTACATGTTAATAATATATAGTTTCCAACAAAAATGTTAAGCAATCATTTTTAAAGAAAACACGGTCGAAGTCCAGACTCACTAATGCATCCTAACAAACTCGATAAGACACACTAATGCAAATTTTTCTGGTTCTCTAAGACCAACGCTCTGATACCAACTGAAATGTCCCGTTCATATTGATTATAAACGTTCCATATTAATTGATTTCGTTGCGAGATTTTGACCTCTATATGAGACGTTTTTCAAAGACTGCATTCATTTTTAAAACAACCATAACCTTTATTTTATCAATAAAGGTTTTAAAAACATTACGTAGATTATCAAATAATGATAATCTAAAATATACTGTTTACACACGACCATTACATAATGGTTTACAATAGAAATATATTACATCGACATATGTTTCTTGAATGCAGTTTTTACATAATATCATACAAACATGGACTCCAAATCTTGTCCTTATTTTAGTATGCAACAGCGGAAGCTCTTAGTATTTACCTGAGAATAAACATGCTTTAACCGTCAACAAAAATGTTGGTGAGTTATAGGTTTAACCTATATATATCAAATCGTAACAATAGACCACAAGATTTCATATTTCAATACACATCCCATACATAGAGATAAAAATCATTCATATGGTGAACACCTGGTAACCGACATTAACAAGATGCATATATAAAAATATCCCCATCATTCCGGGACACCCTTCAGATATGATATAAATTTCGAAGTACTAAAGCATTCGATACTTTGGATGGGGTTTGTTAGGCCCAATAGATCTATCTTTAGGATTCACGTCAATTAGGGTGTCTGTTCCCTAATTCTTAGATTACCAGACTTAATAAAAAGGGGCATATTCGATTTCGATAATTCAACTATAGAATGTAGTTTCACGTACTTGTGTCTATTTTGTAAATCATTTATAAAACCTGCATGTATTCTCATCCCAAAAATATTAGATTTTAAAAGTGGGACTATAACTCACTTTCACAGATATTTCCTTCCTTGGAAATAAGACTTGGCCACGGATCGATTCACGAACCTATACAAATATGTACATATATATATATCAAAGTATGATCAAAATATAATTACAACCATTTTTATTATGTTTTAAAGATTTGAGTGTATTAAGTCAGCTGTCCTCGTTAGTAACCTACAACTAGTTGTCCACAGTTAGATGTACAGAAATAAATCGATATATATTATCTTGAATCAATCCATGACCCAGTGTATACACGTCTCAGGCTAGATCACAACTCAAAGTATATATATTTTTGGAATCAACCTCAACCCTGTATAGCTAACTCCAACATTACTGCATATAGAGTGTCTATGGTTGTTCCAAATAATATATATACATGGGTCGATATGATATGTTAAAATATTTGCATATGTGTCTATGGTATCCCAAGATTACATAATATATTAGAATACATGTATAATACAATATAAGTTAGCTAGGATATGATTTGTATAGATTTGTTAAACATTTCCCGTAGCTAAAAATATCAAAAATATCCAATCTTGTTTTACCCATAACTTCTTCATTTTAAATCCGTTTTAAGTGAATAAAATTGCTATGGTTTCATATTGAATTCTAATTTAAGAATCCAAACAGAAAAAGTATAGGTTTATAGTCGGAAATTTAAGTTACATGTCAATTACTAAAGAGGTAGTCATTTCCGTCGAAAGAACGACATCTTGATGACCATTTTGAAAAACATACTTTCACTTTGAGTTTAATCAAGATTTTTGGATATAGTTTCATGTTCATATGAAAAATCATTTTCCCAGAAGAACAACTTTTAAATCAAAGTTTATTATAGTTTTTAATTATCGAAACCAAAACAGCCCCCGGTTTCACTACGACGGCGTATATCCGATTTTATGGTGTTCATAGTGTTTCCAGGTTTTAAATCATTAAGTTAGCATATCATATAGATATATAACATGTGTTTAGTTGATTTTAAAAGTCAAGTTAGAAGTATTAACTTTTGTTTGCGAACAAGTTTAGAATTAACTAAACTATGTTCTAGTGATTACAAGTTTAAACCTTCGAATAAGATAGCTTTATATGTATGAATCGAATGATGTTATGAATATCATTACTACCTCAAGTTTTCTGGATAAAACTACTGGAAATGAGAAAAATGGATCTAGCTTCAAAGGATCCTTGGATGGCATGAAAGTTCTTGAAGCAGAATCATGACACGAAAACAGTTCAAGTAAGATTTTTACTCGAAATAAGATTGTTATAGTTGTAGAAATTGAATCAAAGTTTGAATATGAATATTACCTTGAATTAGAAAGATAACCTACTGTAAATAACAAAGGTTCCTTGATCTTAGATGATTACTTGGAATGGATTAGAAAGCTTGGAAGTAAACTTGCAAACTTGATAGTATTCTTGATTTTTATGAAACTATACTTATGGAATTTATGAAGAACACTTAGAACTTGAAGATGGAACTTGAGAGAGATCAATTAGATGAAGAAAATTGAAGAATGAAAGTGTTTGTAGGTGTTTTTGGTCGTTGGTATATGGATTAGATATAAAGGATATGTAATTTTGTTTCCATGTAAATAAGTCATGAATGATTACTAATATTTTTGTAATTTTATGAGATATTTCATGCTAGTTACCAAATGATGGTTCCCACATATGTTAGATGACTCACATGGGCTGCTAAGAGCTGATCGTTGGAGTGTATATACCAATAGTACATACATCTAAAAGCTGTGTATTGTACGAGTACGAATACGGGTGCATACGAGTAGAATTGTTGATGAAACTGAACGAGGATGTAATTGTAAGCATTTTTGTTAAGTAGAAGTACTTTGATATGTGTCTTGAAGTCTTTCAAAAGTGTAAGAATACATATCAAAACACAACATGTATATACATTCTAATGGAGTCATTAAGTCTTCGTTAGTCGTTACATGTAAGTGTTGTTTTGAAACCTTTAAGTTAACGATCTCAATTAATGTTGTTAACCCAATGTTTATTATATCAAATGAGATGTTAAATTATTATATTATCATGATATTATGATGTATGAATATCTTTTAATATGATATATACATTAAAATATCGTTACAACGATAATCGTTACATATAAGTTTCGTTTCGTAATTCTTGAGTTAGTAGTCTTGTTTTTACATATGTAGTTCATTGTTAATACACTTAATGATATATTTAAATATCATTTTAACATGTTAAATATAGTGTATCAATATCTTAATATGATACATATGTATTTAGTAGACGTTATCATAACGATAATCGTTATATATATCATTTCGAGTTTCTTAACTTAGTAATCTCATTTCTTATGTATATCACACATTGTTAATATATTTAGTGAGATACTTACTCATCATAATCTTATGTCAACCATATATATATGTCTATATATACCACAACATGTAGTTTTTACAATTTTGTAACGTTCGTGAATTGCCGGTCAACTTGGGTGATCAATTGTCTATATGAAACTTATTTCATTTAATCAAGTCTTAACAAGTTTGATTGCTTAACACGTTGGAAACATTTAGTCATGTAAATATCAATCTCAATTAATATATATAAACATGGAAAAGTTCGGGTCACTACATATAAGATGGTGACTGAGAGTGATTTAGGATTATGAATATGATTTCGTGATATGATGATAATGATCACATGAATGGATGATGATGATTTCAAATGATGAAGATGGGAAGAAGATGATGAATGGTTGATAATCGATGATGTCGTGTGTTGATAATTATGTTTTGTTAATGAGATGCGTATGATGGTTATGTCACGATAATGATACATAAATTGATACAACCATGATGATGGCTCGACTGATGATGATTTTATGAAAATGATAAATCAGTATGTATATGTTAATTAAGTTTAAACGCGAAGTAATACAGAAAAACAACAGCAGAGACGGGGTGAGGCGTGTAGTCGTTTAACGAGAGGTCTCAAGTTCGAGACTTGGGGGCGACACTTATTATTTTTTTCTTGTTTTGACGGTTGGGCCGTATATTGTCTATTGGGCCGAAATCCAGTTTTTGTTGGGCCAAGGAATTGATAGTGATGATCGGTATAATTATGGGGAAGAAGAAAAATAGGAATAGAATAAAACGAGTTATATAAATTTAGGTTAGGTTCTAATAATTTCGGAAAAACAAAGACAGAGGAGTGGTGTAGGGTGTTAGCCGTTGAGCGAGAGATCGCGGGTTCGAGCCCTGTCTGAGGCATTTTATTTTTAGGAAAGCTTAAAAGGTAGTTTTTTTTTATTTACTATTAATACTATTATTATTATTGATTATTATTATTGTTATTGTTATTAGTATTATAATTATTATTATTATTATTATTATTATTATTATTATTATTATTATTATTATTATTATTATTATTATTATTATTATTATTATTATTATTATTATTATTACTAATACATGTACTAAGTATCATTTATTATTATTATTAAGATTATTGTTACAATTATGATTATTATTAGTATTATTATTAAGTATTATTAGTATTAAGAATTTTTATCAAAATTAGTATTTTTATTGTAAAAATAATACAACCTTTTTATTTTTATTATTATTACTATCATTATTAAATTTTTTATATATTTTATTATTTTTATTTTTATTAACATAACTATATTAGTATTTTTATAATAAATAATAATTATCTATCTAAAGTAAATAAAGTAAATATATTATTAAAGAAACTTATAAAATATAATAATTATATCACTATGAATAATACATAAATTTATTCGATTTCAATAATGTGTGTTAATATATATATATATAAATGAAGAAGGTTCGTGAATTCGAGGCCAACCCTGCATTGTACAGTTCCGTCGTATGCATATTTTTACTACAAAATATCGTATCGTGAGTTTCATTTGCTCCCTTTTTAAATGTTTTTGCAATATATATTTTTGGGACTGAGAATACATGCGCTGCTTTTATAAATGTTTTACGAAATAGACACAAGTACTTAAAACTACATTGTATGGTTGGATTATTAAATCGAATATCACCCCTTCAAGTCTGGTAACCTAAGAATTAGGGAAATGACCCCTAATTGACGCGAATCCTAAAGATAGATCTATGGGCCTAACAAACCCCATTATGGAATTTGGAATGTTTTAGTACTTCGATTTAAATGGTGATTGCGATTGCCAATATTATGGCATACTTGCGAGTATGCGGGGGATATTCTATATGCATTATGTTAATGTCGGTTACCAGGTGTTCATCATACGAATGGATTTTATACACTTGCCAGTGTAATGATATTTATGAGAAATGAGGATCTTGTGGTCTATTAAAATTATGGAAATGATTGATTACGATAAACTAATGAACTCACCAACCTTTTGGTTGACACTTGAAAGCATGTTTATTCTCAGGTATGAAAGAAATCTTCCGCTGTGCATTTGCTCTTTTAAAGACATTACTTGGAGTCATTCATGACATATTTCAAAAGACGTTGCATTCGAGTCATTGAGTTCATCAAGATTATTATTAAGTCAATTATAGTTGGATATATTATGAAATGGTATGCATGCCGTCAACTTTCGATGTAAATAAAGTTTGTCTTTTAAAAACGAATGCAATGTTTGTAAAATGTATCATTTAGAGGTCAATACCTCGCGATGTAACCAAATGTAATGTATTCGTCCTTATGGATTAGGACGGGTCACGACATTCACGCATTCCAAAATCTGCAAAATCCGTGCAAGTCTATTAACAGTTTTTAGTGACACTTTTTTCAGCTTACATGATGGGATTCATGATTTTAACACTCAAAAGTGGAGGTTGAATTGTTGGATGGTGGTAAAATTGTTTAGGTGTGAAGACATTAAACAAGCTGAAAAAAGTGTCACTAACAACAAAGCCGTCCAATGAAGAAACAACACAAACTACAAGCACAATCACAAAAACTAGACCGAAACCTAGCACTAACCAAGAGAAGCACCAACTAAATCAAGATAACCATAAACTTCTCACGATACAAAAACGTAACAAGAAAGAAAAACGACCGATAATAAAAAACATAAAATGATAAAAAGAAGAACACCCCCAAACGCTCACACATCAAAGCTTCAAATCACATCAATATTAAACTTTCTCAACTCCTCACCATGAACCTCAGGCTTTCTTTTTTGTCTTTTCTTTGGCGTAGGCGCCGTCCTTGAACTAAGCACTTTACCTTCAACCCAAATATCTTTCCTCGCCTCATCGAAAAAATTAGTCTCTTTACCTGACAACGTACCAACGCCATCTCCTTTAGGCCTCAACTCTGAAGACTCCTCCCTGTTACGATCAACCGAATTCAAAACTCCCAAGCCAACATTTACAACTCTCGTAGGCCCACTATCACTCGCCTGGGCCTTTGTGCCCTCAGTATTAACCCGTCCATCCTTAGATTTCGCCCGAGCCAACATAGCTTTTCACTTGCCATACATACACAATGCATCATCTAGAGCTTTATGAATTGTTATTATCGATTTTTTTCTCCGAATACAAGATAAAAAAACATATACGGTGGCAAAATTAGGGAATAGGTTTGGAATTGTTTATGGAATAGGTTTGTGTTATTTAGGTTTTGTTTATTTTTCTTAAAAAAATTAAGGTTTGTAATTTTTGGAAAAAACAATTTGAGCAAGCTGATGAAGAAGAAGGTAAATAAACGAATTTACCCAAATGCACAAGTCAAGACGACTTAACGGAATTTTTTAACGACAGTTTGACGGAGGGATGCTGATTGTAAATTTTTTCATAAACAAAGGATGCTAAAGGTAAAAAATCCCCGAAAGACGCTGTTAGCAATAAGGGGTATAATACATGGATCAACGGAGAAAAAAGTGCCAATTATATATACAAAATAACAAGTCATGTAGACGCTATTAGTTATCCTAGATCAAACGTATATTTAATTTAGAGGTGAAAAACACTATACAAAGCTTAATCGAATAAACACGAACTTTCAAAATCATAGAATAAATCTACAAGAGATTAGAACGGCACATAGAGTTGGTATTCATGTTGGGTAATGTTTGGGACTAATTAGAGATGACAATATGCGGCTAGTGTATGTGTAAGGTGTGTAACTCAACAATGTAACCAGTAACCTATATTTATAGTATATGTATTGTCAGTCAGTCGACAGACTCCGTCTGTCTTTCGACCGACCTGTTATGTTGACTGATAGTCAACTAGCACCGACTTACTCTGTCTACCGACCGAGGCTTTTGTCGATTGACAGACTCCAACTGTCGGTCGACAATGAGTCAGTTTAACTATTGGTTAAACATTAACATAACTCAAACAAACGTCCAATAGTCAAAGTACGATTAGAATAAAGTTTGTCATTTAATAATTGAATTAACGTACATAACTATTAGCACTAGAGATTTACAATAATGCACCAAGAAGTCAAAAAAATATGAATGTCATATTCTTTTGACAAACATTGTCTCTTGGGCAATATATATAACTCCACACATAATTCTAGGTATGAGATGGGTTTGCACAACAGTTTACACTTAGCCACTAAAGGCTAGTCACTCTCCAAAAGAAGTAACAAATTCTTGCAACAATTCCTCAAAGATTGCAACATCTATATGCATCCCAATCTCCCTTACATTCAGCTCCCCATCACACCTTTTCCACTCTTCACCATTTTCACTTCGAAATTCAAATTCTACAATCGTACCAATCGCTTTTGATTTCACCATATTCCATGAATTCAACCTCCCACAAACGCGCCTCACAACTATTTCACGTCCTACTTGTTCTTCTTTAATCTTTTCCTCTACGGTGATATCCAACGCAAGTCTTTTGACATGTGATGGGGACTTTTCAACGCCTAAATCGTGTTCCTCCTTGTAACATTGTTCTAGCAAATGCCTTTCAAGTACAATTGGATCTAACTCCACAAGCCTCTCGAATCTAAGAAGTGTTTCAAGAAGTTGATCTTTTGTTCCTACAATTTATACACAAATACGCATTATCAAACATTAATGATCACACTCCGTATATATGGCTGATAGACTATATTTTTCTTCGTATACCGCTAAACATATTTTCTATTGTATTATTAGAGATCTATAAAAAAAGCACGAATCACTATTAGTCTAACCTTTGTTGCATTATCAGTAATGTACAAGACAAGTCACAAAGGAATATTTTAAAAAGTCGACTATCATAAATTAATGTATAGAACACTATGAGAATATCTTAATAAAGACTTGTACAAATGGACATATAAATGGATCCCACAAATTATTTGCGTATCATCATGAGTATTATATATTAATGATTAATTTAAAGGTTTAAAGCAAAAAATAGGCTACAAACTTACATAAATGTACCGATGTTGCTCACAAACTCATTTCCGTCCTACTGTCGCCTACAAACTTTCAAAAAATGTGCTAATATCAATATTTTATAGTTTTTACCTGTTACATACTAATTTTGACAAGATAATTTTTTTTTTGTTTAAAAAAAAGAATTAAGATACAATCCACGAACGACACGTGTTGATTTTAACCAGTTTAGCCGGTAACAAGTCATTTTTGTTTACATTGGTACACTTTTTGAAAGTTTTTGTTTACATCAGTACACTTTTTGAAAGTTTTTGTTTACATCAGTACACTTTTTGAAAGTTTGTAGGCGACAGTAGGACGGAAATGAGTTTGTGGGCGACATCGGTACATTTGTGTAAGTTTGTAGCCTATTTTTGACTTTAACCCTAATTTAAATTCATAACCCTTTGATTATGACCATCCCACTTGTATAAACTGGCCTACATAAGTCCTACAGTATATCACTAACTTTCTATATTTAGATGTTATCATCACTAGCTAACTTTCTTTAAAATATATCATGTCGGACGTCTCAGATGCAAAAAAACACAATTATTGAGATGAAAACAGATTAATCATTATCATTATCAATCATCTATTTATTAATTAATCTTTAAAGGACGCTTAATTTGTCACCTACTTTGTATACTCGAGTAACTTCTTTCAAAATCGTCCTTGTGTGAAGGGTCGAGCACTGATATTGGACTACATTGTTCATCATCATCAACACTGATTTCTTGAGATTGCTTATCTTTATCCTGTAAAATTCAAAAGTATTGAACTTTTATATTTCTTTAACAAACATATGAACATATCTATTATGTTTTGAAATTTATGTGGGAAAGATGACTAATTATTGGGCGTAGACTAGATACCAAATGGAAATGTAAGAAAAATGAAAAATATTTAATTAATGGGTTGAATTAGGTTTGACCTTTGACTTTTTTCTTTCTGTAGAAAATTTAACATGCAAAGTGGTTTGTCCTCTTATTATAGGAATTAAATCTTCATGTACGTTAGACAAGATATTGTGGTTGCAGGGTTGTCATCAGCAATAAATCAATTATAGGCCCTTCACCATTACTACTATTTTTGATAATATGACACAAGTAACCCCATTCCCATTAATGGATGTTTAGATAAGGTCATTCAGAATGACATGGTGTTTGATTTATCAATAGTATTGGTTGACAAGACTCCATTAAGTTTAATTTACATATTCTCGTTTCAAGCCAAAATTTCACTAGTAATAGTTTTAAATTTTTAATACAAAATTTTATTTTAGAATGTCAGAAGAATATCATTGGAACAATTCTTACAAGGAGCTAGACAAAAAGATTACAAAGAATCCATTGAATTTTGTAATTACTTTTAATTAATATATATAGTAAAGTAATAGTAATAACAATGAACATCAATTTGCTTTTTAAGATTGAGTAATAGTGATATTTCGAATAAGGGTGTTTAGGAGACATATACATATATATATATATATATATATATATATATATATATATAAACCAGTTAGGAGACATCATCGGCGACAAAAAATCCGGTGTCCGGCTGCAGGGGGATGGAGTTTTAAGTAAACAAAACCGAAAAGGGCTCGAAGGACTACACGTGGTCTCCGATTCAGATAACTTCTCGGACCACTCTTCACTACTAACCCGATTACGATCATTATATTTATATGAATGAGGAAACCGTGATTCATGATCACTTCCCTTGACATTCGGCCCTCTAAAGTTGTGACTTACCATCTTGGTTCTATGAAATTTTTCGCTAGGGTAGTAATTCGTTACATGGTGAGTATGTTGTGTGGTTTTATGCTTTAATAGTTTGAAAAATGATTGAAATAATCCGCTATTCTTTGTAGAAGATTGTTGTTGTACCCTCATGGCGGCATCACGTAGCATGGCAGGGACGTGGAGGAACACAGTGGTGTCGATGGTGGTGGTGGTTGAGGATTTGAGTTGATAACGGTGGTTCGCGATGAAATCGATGATGTGAAATGGCTCTTGATCTTCTTGAAGCAACTCATGTAGATGCTTAATACTCATTAGAATAAGGAGAAAATATACTTATGTTTGAGAAAGGAGTATAATCAAGATTTTGAGATGGATAGTATTGTTTTGTTGAACAAGAATAACATATGGAAGTTGGGAGAAATTGAATTAGGTGTTGGGTTGGGGTGATAGTTATATTAATAGATGATTTCTAACATATATGATAATAATATAAACAATGCAAAAGAAATAATATTATTTTTGTTATTATATAAACTAGCTTATTTCCCGCGAATTCGTGGGGCTACTTTATGGGACCAAGCAAGTATTAGTTATAAAGTACTTAATGTGAAACATTATATTATTTGCGTGATTTTTAGTAACGGACACAATCATAAAATATTGTTATATAGTTGTTGAGCAAATGATAACAAATAAACTTATAAATGCAAATCTAAACATGCTTTATAAATTCATATTAAGGTCCGCGATTTTGCAGGCACTATTGTATGAGTGTTACAGAAAATGTGATGATTTAAGTAAAGTAAATTTATACATAAGTAGCTTTATACATAAAAACATATTGATAATGAAATCTAAGTTTTTACACATGGATAACCATCACCAAAGATCATTAGTTCTTATGAAAATAATTAACATGAAAAACACATTTGCCTTTTTAAACGGGGCATTAGAATCCAACATTTGTCTTTTTAATTAGCTTGAATTCCCCCCTCTCATGACCAAATTCACCAGAATGTACTCCGTCTATCATTGTATGAATGCATTCCAACACATCTCGATCTATGTAGCCTGAATTTTACCCTGAAAATTCTATTAGTATATTTTTAATTGTTGATAAAAAAATTTTGTTATAAATATTCCTTATATAATAAGGAATAATAGTTTAATATATATACACAATTCACATTGTGGCAGTTCTTTATTAGCTTGGGTATTTACTACAAATTTTACCATTTATTTATACTATAAATTTGATCCGATTGACCAAATGCAGTTGATATATAAAACTACTGTATTTTATGACCAAATGACTCATTTATGTATTAAACTACACAGTATTTTATAAACTATAGTATATATCACTAAATGACCTATTTACTAAATGACCCATTTAATTTAAACTACTGTATTTTATGATCAAATGACCCATTTAGTTTAAACTACTGTATTTTAGGATCAAATGACTCATTTATACATTAAACTACTGTATTTTATAAACTCTACTATATATGACCAAATGACCCATTTATACATTAAACTACTTAAATGATCAAGGGGGTCTTAATGTGGGTAGTATTCGCACGTTCAATAATGCGTTGCTACTTAAATGGGTTTGGCGATTCTTTTCTTGTGATAATTCTTTTTGGGTCAAAGTGGTTAAGTCAATTTATGGCTCTCAAGGTGGTTTAGATGGGGCTATTCGTAAGAGCTCTACTACTTGGACTTCAATTGTGATTTTATTTTATAAAATGAAGCAACAAGGTATCATTCCCAATAATGGTATTCGAGTGAAATTTGGAGATGGTAGAAACACGTGTTTTTGGAAAGACAATTGGAGAGGTGATGGTCCTCTATGTTCCAAGTTTAATAGATTATTTCATTTAGATGTTAACGGGACTGCAAAATTGCCGATCGCAATATTGATGGTAATTGGGCTTGGGCTTGGAAGAGGGAGGAAATAGGTACTCGAAATTTTGTTGCATTACAGGGTCTTATTTCATTATTAGGCCATGTAGAACTTCATGAGGTAATGGACAGATGGGAGTGGAGTTTGACTACTGATGGGGTCTACAAGGTTAGTAACATGAGGCATATTTTTGATAGTTTTATGTTACCGACTTCGAATGTTAAATAATAGGTTAGGCCCAAGTCTAATATGTGAGTTTGGGTCCATTAGGGTTTAGTTAGTCATTAGGGTTCTATGAACTCTATAAATAGCGATTCAATAATAAATAATAATTCATGGGGTTTATAATGTTTAACATGGTATCAGTTAGGAGGTACGATCCTGGTTGAACCGCCTTTAACCGCCTTCCTCTATGGTGGTCCATCACCACCTCCAATTGTTTTAAAAACCCTATGTATAATCAGCCGGCATCAAATCTTGCTAATTCTAAGCCAATATTCAAAGTATTTCACATTCCCTTCTGTGTTTATCTTTTCTTTTTCTGTTTTTATCAATGCATTAAAAATAATCATGTCATATTAGCCCACCAAAAGTTAGCAGACTCAGCACCTTCGGTGAGCACAAGTTATTTTTGAAATCTTTTAATTATAAAATTTATTTTATCATCAAATATGAATTTATTTGCAATAATCTATTTTCTTCCTAAATCTTTTCTTCTTATATCCAATATTCTCCGCATCACTCAAATCTCCTATATCTCATCATATTGTTTTAATTAACTGCTGCAATAATCGGCGTGGGGTTGAGCCGCCTAGCCTGACTAGGTTCCAAACCCCGAAAAAAAAAAAGGAATACAAAAAAAAAAAAAAACTTGCTTTTGCAGCGTTGAAATGACTGTTATCGTGGAGAAAAGTTCTATGCCCAAGTTCTGCTCAATCCTTAGGCAAAGCAAGCCACGGCGTAAAAGAAACGAAAAAAACGCTACGGAAAAGGAATACGTAGTCAAGCAATTGCAACCACATCCGCGTGTATCATTCTATTCGGTGCAACAAAGAAGAAAAAAAATGTTACTTTTATGTATTTGTTAGTTTTTATTATTTTCGTAACTCTAGTCCGAACTTTCGCGATTTCGCCGTTCGGACTGCGGGGGAGTGTTAGATAATAGGTTAGGCCTAAGTCCAATATGTGGGCTTGGGTCCATTAGGGTTTAGTTAGTCATTAGGGTTCTATGAACTCTATAAATAGCGATTCAATAATAAGTAATAATTCATGGGGTTTATAATGTTTAACATCGAATACATGCATTAGATGGTATAAACAATTGCCTCGAAAGGTGAATGTTTTTGTGTGGAGAGTTTCGTGGAATAGACTTCCTACTCGACTTAATTTTTCGGTTCGCGGTATGGACATTGATGATATTGGGCGCCCCTTGTGCAACCATAGTGTGGAATCATTAGATCATTTATTATTCGGTTGCGTATTAGCTAGAGATATTTGGAGAAAAATTAAGATATGGGTTGATGTTGATCATTTGGGTGTCTTTGATTCGTGTTCCGAGTGGATTGATTGGTTCGATGGATCGCACGCTACCGCTGACTCGAAGGTGAAATTATATGTTATTGTGGCTTCATTATTATGGTATATTTGGAGCTATCGTAATAATACATTGTTCGGGTCCCATTCGATGAAGAAGTCATTTTTATTTGATTCTATTCGCAATTATTCATTTAATTGGCTTTGTAATAGAGGAAAATATAGTATTCGTTGGGACGATTGGCTCATGAACCCGTTGTAATTGTTTTGTTTTTCCCTCTCTAGTGCCTTGCTAGTGAGGGTTTTTTTAACAAAAATATGTTATTTGCTGGTAAAAAAAATAAAAAATTGTATGGGATTGTCAATTTTGTATGGGATTGTCAATTTTGTATGGCCAAGGTGTTAACTCACTTTAAGATTGTTTTATATATATATAAAAACTGAAAATCATAATAATTCCGGATTTTAAATGGAATTTTGAAGACATAAAACAAACCGTTTTTAATCTTCAACCTACAGACCTTCATGTCACATCTTCTCTACATTCGTGGTTCGCTGATATTCAGACAAAAACATTTTAAAAACAAACAACACATAAACCTTCGCCTATTTCAACTTCAAATTGCTATAAAAATATAAAACTTTTGTTTTGTTTTGTTTTTTTGAACGGCAAGCTTGCATCAGCGTATCATTTATTTCAACGAAACTCATCATTTGCACACACACACACACGTTCGGGCAGGAAACCCAAACCATATTACAGAGATCCGAACCTTAAACCATCCCGAGGGGCAGGCGGGTCGGATCTGGGTCCTGAATAGGTCGGTAAAACCTTCCCACGGGGCAACCCGGCTTATGGTAAGTAAGCCTACCACGGGTATTTTTAAAGAGTGGGACTCGAACTTGAGTCCACTCGAACTTTTGTTTTAAAAGGAATTACTCTCAACCGTTTCTTCTTAAGTCGTAAAGGCGGGTGCACTTTAAGGGAATAAAAAAGAATAACTCACACTTTTCACATCTCTTAAACACCAAAAACATAGAAACCTTCTTCTTGAAACATATTTAAAATTTTCAGGTTGACAGTTAAGAACAGTAGAAGAAGAAAACAATACAAGGCAGAAACAAATGTGAAATCTATCTATTTATGATAGTCTAAAACGAGGTAAGAGCGTCGTGTGTTGTGGCGAAAAATTGTTTTCAACATTAAAATTAAATATTATTTTAATAACTTATAACTATAATATACATGTCTATAAAAATTTATTTATACAAATATTAACCACTATCCTAATAGAAAACAACTAGTCCGGGTCCGGCCCGCGCGATGCTTCGGGAGCTTTCGGCCGGCGTATTCATATTTAACGCAGTTTTATTTACAGAAGGGAAACGACCCATGTGTTATGTTTCGTTGTTGGTGTCGTCGTCTTTAGTGTTTTTGAAAATCTGTCCGGTTCGAACGTAGTTTGTTTCGTTTTGTTGATAAAATTATTTCGAGCCTAATGGTGCCGGCGAAAAAATTTAGCTCGCGGCGAGCAGGAAGATACGGGATGTCGTTGTGTTTAACGTTTTTTTAAAAGTCTCCGTTTTGAATGTAGTTAGTATAGTTTTGTTCATAAAATTATTTCGAGTCTGACGGTCCTGTCGGAAAAATTTAACACGACGAGCGGGAAGATACGGGTTGTCATTGTGTTTAGCGTTTTTTTAAAAAGTGTCCGTTTCGAATGTAGTTAGTTTCGTTTTGTTCGTAAAAATATTTCGAGTTTAACGGAGTGCTTGGTGAAATTTAACTCGGAGCGAGGCGGAAGATACGGGCTGTCGAAGGGTTTGGGTGAAGTTTTTATTTTAATTTAGGGAATTTATATTTTACCCCCTTGAAGTTTGGTGTAATTTTTGCAAATTGAGTATACGTGAGGGGGGAAGAATGAAAATAGAAGTGTAAAAAGAGGGGGTGACTGTTGTCGTATTCCCCTTGAGGAAACGACCAACATCCCAAGTGGTTTAGGATATAAATATATATATATATGTTATAATTCAGTAGGCTTATAACTACCTTTAGTGGTTTGATTCTTGATGTTATAATTCAGTAGGCTTATAACTACCTTTAGTGATTTGATTCTTGATTTAGAATACTAATAATGAAGTGTAAGAACAAAGATGATAATGGAGAGAAAGAAAGAAACACTTTGTAAGTGTGAGAAATGGTGCAAGTTTAATGCTTGCATTCATGAGTATTTATAGCCTAAAATCTCAATATAAAAATACATACTTTGTGTACCAAAATTGACTATATGTATACACCAAAATTGACTATCCATATCTATATTATTATTATTATTATAACACTCCCCCTTGGATAGCAATTTTATTTTGTTGAAGATCAACTATAAATTACTGCCTCGTTAAAAACCTTGCTAAAGAAAACCCAGTGGGAAAAAACTTTAGCTAAGGGAAAAAGAGTGCAGCATGGAGTTGACTCCCCCTCAAGTAGACATCGCTTCAGCTGTTACATCTTTTGAACATGTCTCATGCCAATGTTATGAACGTGTGTTCTGAAAATAGCAGTTGGAAGTGCTTTCGTGAAAAGATCAGCAGAGTTTTTGCTAGATTGCACATATCTCATTTCAATCTGGTTGTCCTTAATGAGATTTTGAGTGTATGAGAAGAATCTAGGTGGTATGTGTTTTGTTCGGTCACTTTTGATATACCCTTCTTTCATCTGTGCTATGCAAGCTGCATTATCTTCATAGATAGTTGTTGGACTTTTATCGTGTTCTAGTCCACAAGAATCAGTAATGAGTTGTGTCATTGATCTCAACCAAAAACATTCTCGAGTAGCTTCATGTAATGCAATCACTTCGGCATGATTTGACGATGTAGCAACAAGTGTTTGTTTTTGAGAACGCCATGATATTGCAGTACCTCCATTTAGGAATACATATCCAGTTTGAGATTTAGCTTTATGTGGATCAGATAAATAACCTGCATCTGCATAACCAACCAAATCTTGTTTTGATTCGTTAGAATAAAATAATCCTAAATCAGTAGTTCCTCGAAGGTATCGAAATATGTGTTTGATCCCATTCCAGTGTCTTTTGGTAGGAGCAGAGCTGAACCTTGCCAACAAATTAACTGCAAAAGAAATGTCAGGTCTTGTACAATTTGTAAGATACATAAGAGCTCCAATTGCACTAAGATATGGTACTTCTGGTCCAAGAATGTCTTCTTGATCTTCACATGGACGAAATGGATCAGCTTCAACATTGAGTGATCTAACAACCATAGGAGTACTTAATGGTTTTGCCTTGTCCATATTGAAACGTTTCAAAATCTTTTCAGTATATGTTGTTTGATGTACAAGTAAACCATTAGGCATATGCTCAATTTGTAAACCAAGGCAATACTTGGTTTTTCCGAGATCTTTCATTTCAAATTCTTTCTTTAGAAGTTGAATGGCTTCATGGATCTCTTTATTTGTACCTATGATGTTAAGATCATCAACATAAACAGCTATGATCACATATCCGGATGTTGTTTTCTTAATGAAAACACAAGGGCAAGTAAGATTATTTGTATACCCTTTGCTTATCAAGTAATCACTTAATCGGTTACACCACATACGTCCCGATTGTTTTAACCCATATAAAGATCTTTGTAATTTAATCGAATACATTTCTTTGGGTTTTGCATTTGATGCTTCTGGTACCTTAAATCCTTCAGGTATCTTCATATATATATCACTATCAAGTGATCCATATAGATAAGCAGTCACAACATCCATGAGATGCATTTCTAAATTTTTAGAAACTGCCAGACTGATTAAGTACCTAAAAGTAATTGCATCCATAACAGGAGAATAAGTTTCTTCATAATCAATTCCCGGTCTTTGAGAAAAACCTTGAGCTACAAGTCTAGCTTTATACCTTGTAACTTCATTTTTCTCATTTCTTTTTCGGACAAAAATCCATCTGTATCCTACAGGTTTCACATCTTTAGGAGTGAGAATGATGGATCCGAAAACTTTTCTTTTATTGAGTGATTCTAATTCAGCTCGTATTGCTTCTTTCCATTGAGCCCAATCATGTCTATTTTGACATTCAACCATAGATGTTGGTTCTGGATCATCATCATTATTCATGATGTCATATGCAACATTAAATGAAAATTTCTCATCAAGATTTTTCATTTCATTTCGGTTCCATAATATTTTTGAATATGCATAATTGATTGCAATTTCTGTATTGACATCATCAATCTCCTCTGCAGTAGGAGTACTGATTTGTGGTTCTTCTTGAACACTTTCTTTTACTTCATTATCAGCTGATTTTCTTTTTCGAGGATTTTTATCCTTTGAACCGATTGGTCTTCCACGTTTCTGACGTGGCAAAGATTCATGAGTGACGTTATTGCCAGCTTTTGGAATTTCAATTCGAGCTGGAGTATTTACTGCTGGTATATATGATTTTGTCACCGTTTTTGTATCTGTAAATGCATCAGGCAATTGATTTGCAAGTTCTTGTATATGCATTATCTTTTGAACTTCTGTCTCGCATTCTTTTGTGCGAGGATCAAGATACTTTAATTGAGGTTCACACCATGAAACATCATTTTCTTTATTTTTCATTTCTCCCCCTAATCTAGGGAACAATGTTTCATTAAAATGACAATCAGCAAAACGTGCTGTAAAAACGTCACCTGTCATAGGTTCAATATACCTTAATATTGAAGATGTTTCATATCCAACATATATTCCCAACCTCCTTTGAGGACCCATTTTTGTACGTTGTGGTGTCGCAATTGGAACATACACTGCACAACCAAATGTTCTAAGATGGGAAATATTTGGCTCTTGACCAAAAGCAAGTTGTAGGGGGGAATATTTATGACTTGCACTTGGTCTGATGCGAATCAATGCAGCAGCATGTAAAATTGCATGACCCCATATAGATACAGGGAGTTTTGTTCTCATTATCAATGGTCTAGCGATTAACTGTAAACGTTTAATCAATGACTCGGCTAAACCATTTTGTGTATGCACATGAGCAACAGAATGTTCAACAACAATTCCTATAGACATGCAATAGTCATTAAATGCTTGAGATGTAAATTCACCAGCATTATCAAGTCTCACCCTTTTAATGGTGTAATCAGGAAAATGAGCTCTCAATTTAATAATTTGGGCAAGAAATTTTGCAAATGCCACATTACGGCTTGATAACAGACAAACATGATACCATCTGCTAGATGCGTCTATTAGAACCATGAAATATCTAAATGGTCCACATGGTGGATGAATTGGTCCACATATATCACCTTGAATTCTTTCAAGAAACATTGGTGATTCTTTCTCAACCTTAAGTGGTGAGGGTCTAGTTATCAATTTTCCAAGAGAGCAAGATGTACATGGAACCATTGTATCATGATGGATTTTTCTATCCTTTAGTGGATGTCCATGAGTACATTCAATAATCCTTTTCATCATTGTTGATCCTGGATGGCCTAATCTGTTATGCCATAAACTGAATACACCAGGATCAATATATTTTTCGTTAACTACCATATGTATTTCTGGTACATTTATATGTGTATAATGTAATCCAGAACTAAGTCTTGGCAGTTTTTCAACCACATGACTCTTGTCAGTGATACTTAAATATTTCTCATTTTCTGTTGTCACTGACTGATAATCATACCCGTTAAGGTATATGTCGGAGAAACTCAATAAATTTCTGCTTGACTTGGGAGAAAATAAGGCATCATTTATTAAAAATTTTGTACCATTTGGTAGTATGAAATTTGCCTTTCCTATCCCTTTTATCAAGTTAGCAGGTCCTGATATTGTATGTATAGTTCCTTCCGTTGGTTTTAGATCAATAAAATATTTCTCGGATTTAATTATAGTGTGTGTAGTTCCACTGTCTGCTATACAGAGATCTTCACCACTTGATTGATGTTGTATTCCAGCAAAATTCATATTGAACTTCATATATAAGAAATAAATAGTGAGTACATTAATATTACACAATATTTTAAACGCAAATAGATAGTACTGAAACATTTAGCAAACATAATGACAAAGACAGACGATATTAAATCGTTTATTTTTCAAAAGACACACAACTTAAACATTCAAGAAATCTTCATATAAATCAGATGGTTTCTCAGTGACTGTTGGATCAATATTATCCACAAAATTTACTTCCTTTTCTTTACCTTTCAGCGAATCCTGATACATCTTAACAAGATGTTTAGATGTTCGGCAAGTATTAGCCCAGTGGCCCATTCTACCACATCTGTAGCAAGATTCTTCAGAATTTTTAGAAGAATTTTCTTCAACATCTTGTTTAATGGGCTTGTTTTGTGGTTGATATTTATATTTTCGTGGATTACTATTTCTTTGACCACCACGGCCACGACCACGACCACGTCCACGCCCATTACCATTACCATAAGGATGGTTTCTACCATAGTTATGGCTTTTGGCATGATGATGGTGATGGTTATTATAACCACGACCTTGCCCGCGTCCTTGTCCCTGTTTATAATTATTTGCAGTATTTGCTTCAGGGATTGCAAGTGTACCAGTAGGACGGGATTGCTGATTTTTCATTAATAGCTCATCATTTTGCTCTGCAACTAAGAGATATGAATTAAGTTCAGGATATGTTTTGAACTTTAGCATTCTCAAATTTCTTTGCACTGTGATGTTTGCAGCATTCATTGTGGAGAAAGTTTTCTCCATCATGTCTGCATCACTAATTTCATGTCCACAGAATTTAAGTTGTGAACATGTATTATACAGAGCTGAGCTGTATTCATTTACTTTCTTAAAGTCTTGGAACCTTAATGTTCTCCATTGTTCCATTGCAGCTGGAAGTAAAATTTCTCTTTGATTATTGAATCTGCTTTTGAGACCTTCCCATAAAACATGGGGATCTTCTACAGTCACATAATTATTTTGTAAGCATTCATCAATATGTTGATGAATAAAGCAACATGCCGTAGCTTGTTCTTTTTCAGAACAAGTGTTGTTTTCATTTATGGTTTCAAGAATGCCCATTGATTTAAGATGCATTTTTACTTTTATAACCCATGGCATGTAGTTGTTTCCAGTTGATTCTAAAGGAGTAAATTTAAGCTTTTCCAGATTCGACATTTTCTATTATCAAAAATTAAAACAAACATCATGATAAATTAGAGTCAATTTATATTCATAAGTATATAAACATTAAACATAAATTTAATATAACATAAATGATAAGTAGGTGACAGTGTCGACCATGTGTAAGTAATCATAAATAAATGTTATATAACAAAAATATAAATATTAGTAAACATAAATGAAAATTTGGCGACAGTGTCGACCATATATTTTTTCAGGTGGTATAACCGACCTATATCATTCTGGTGGTATAACCGACCATATATCATTTTGGTGGTATAACCGACCATATATCATTTTGGTGGTATAACCGACCATATATCATTTTGGTGGCAGAGCCAACCATATTTAGTATTAAGATTATCGTGCTGATAACGTGTTATAATTCAGTAGGCTTATAACTACCTTTAGTGGTTTGATTCTTGATGTTATAATTCAGTAGGCTTATAACTACCTTTAGTGATTTGATTCTTGATTTAGAATACTAATAATGAAGTGTAAGAACAAAGATGATAATGGAGAGAAAGAAAGAAACACTTTGTAAGTGTGAAAAATGGTGCAAGTTTAATGCTTGCATTCATGAGTATTTATAGCCTAAAATCTCAATATAAAAATACATACTTTGTGTACCAAAATTGACTATATGTATACACCAAAATTGACTATCCATATCTATATTATTATTATTATTATAACAATATATATATATACTCCGTAGTAAGTATTAATATTACACTTAATAAACATAACATAACAATATTACACTTAATAAACATAACATGTATTTTTTTACATTGTATTATGAAATAAATTGGTAGTATTCATGCTAATATGATATACAATAAACAAATAAAAAGGATATGTTTTTTTAAAAAGGAGGGAAACTGTTTTAAGTGCACCTGTCATTTATAGCAGGAAAAAAAAATATACTTAACACAAATAAGTTTGGCGAAATAACTAAAAAATTGTGAAAGACAAATAAAGACTAAAATGTCTTTTACTCTTTTAGTATTGTATACAGTATAATGTAAATACACAAAACGATGAAATCGAAAACACACACTACCAACAACAACAAGGTTATGATGATTCATAACTCAAGTGGTCATCAAGACTCCTAGTGAAGCTATATGTTTCGGATTCGATCATTGACATCAAGATGCTTTACTCGACATCAGTATGACGTTTGGGTTTCAGATTGTGTACCTTCGTAGAAGGATTTCTTATTACAAAATAATAATAAAAAAAGTTATCATGATTCATCACCGTACTATTTTTCAAATAGTAATAAGAATATCAATCCCAAGTTAAAAACACCGAGAAGATTTCAAATACCAAAAAAATGTGAGATTAATTTTTTGTTTTTGTTTATAGCTTTGTGACAACAAATGTATCGTGAAAACTGGTGGCACGTATATATATTTTGTTGGGCGTGCAAAATAATATTGCCTCTGTCAAAATAATACCTAGAGAAAACACGTACTTCAAAGGGAATATTGTTATAATAATAATAATAATATAGATATGGATAGTCAATTTTGGTGTATACATATAGTCAATTTTGGTACACAAAGTATGTATTATTATATTGAGATTTTAGGCTATAAATACTCATGAATGCAAGCATTAAACTTGCACCATTTCTCACACTTACAAAGTGTTTCTTTCTTTCTCTCCATTATCATCTTTGTTCTTACACTTCATTATTAGTATTCTAAATCAAGAATCAAATCACTAAAGGTAGTTATAAGCCTACTGAATTATAACATCAAGAATCAAACCACTAAAGGTAGTTATAAGCCTACTGAATTATAACATCAAGAATCAAACCACTAAAGGTAGTTATAAGTCTACTGAATTATAACACGTTATCAGCACGATAATCTTAATACTAAATATGGTTGGCTCTGCCACCAAAATGATATATGGTCGGTTATACCACCAAAATGATATATGGTCGGTTATACCACCAAAATGATATATGGTCGGTTATACCACCAGAATGATATAGGTCGGTTATACCACCTGAAAAAATATATGGTCGACACTGTCGCCAAATTTTCATTTATGTTTACTAATATTTATATTTTTGTTATATAACATTTATTTATGATTGCTTACACATGGTCGACACTGTCACCTACTTATCATTTATGTTATATTAAATTTATGTTTAATGTTTATATACTTATGAATATAAATTGACTCTAATTTATCATGATGTTTGTTTTAATTTTTGATAATAGAAAATGTCGAATCTGGAAAAGCTTAAATTTACTCCTTTAGAATCAACTGGAAACAACTACATGCCATGGGTTATAAAAGTAAAAATGCATCTTAAATCAATGGGCATTCTTGAAACCATAAATGAAAACAACACTTGTTCTGAAAAAGAACAAGCTACGGCATGTTGCTTTATTCATCAACATATTGATGAATGCTTACAAAATAATTATGTGACTGTAGAAGATCCCCATGTTTTATGGGAAGGTCTCAAAAGCAGATTCAATAATCAAAGAGAAATTTTACTTCCAGCTGCAATGGAACAATGGAGAACATTAAGGTTCCAAGACTTTAAGAAAGTAAATGAATACAGCTCAGCTCTGTATAATACATGTTCACAACTTAAATTCTGTGGACATGAAATTAGTGATGCAGACATGATGGAGAAAACTTTCTCCACAATGAATGCTGCAAACATCACAGTGCAAAGAAATTTGAGAATGCTAAAGTTCAAAACATATCCTGAACTTAATTCATATCTCTTAGTTGCAGAGCAAAATGATGAGCTATTAATGAAAAATCAGCAATCCCGTCCTACTGGTACACTTGCAATCCCTGAAGCAAATACTGCAAATAATTATAAACAGGGACAAGGACGCGGGCAAGGTCGTGGTTATAATAACCATCACCATCATCATGCCAAAAGCCATAACTATGGTAGAAACCATCCTTATGGTAATGGTAATGGGCGTGGACGTGGTCGTGGTCGTGGCCGTGGTGGTCAAAGAAATAGTAATCCACGAAAATATAAATATCAACCACAAAACAAGCCCATTAAACAAGATGTTGAAGAAAATTCTTCTAAAAATTCTGAAGAATCTTGCTACAGATGTGGTAGAATGGGCCACTGGGCTAATACTTGCCGAACATCTAAACATCTTGTTAAGATGTATCAGGATTCGCTGAAAGGTAAAGAAAAGGAAGTAAATTTTGTGGATAATATTGATCCAACAGTCACTGAGAAACCATCTGATTTATATGAAGATTTCTTGAATGTTTAAGTTGTGTGTCTTTTGAAAAATAAACGATTTAATATCGTCTGTCTTTGTCATTATGTTTGCTAAATGTTTCAGTACTATCTATTTGCGTTTAAAATATTGTGTAATATTAATGTACTCACTATTTATTTCTTATATATGAAGTTCAATATGAATTTTACTGGAATACAACATCAATCAAGTGGTGGAGATCTCTGTATAGCAGACAGTGGAACTACACACACTATACTTAAATCCGAGAAATATTTTATTGATCTAAAACCAACGGAAGGAACTATACATACAATATCAGGACCTGCTAACTTGATAAAAGGGATAGGAAAGGCAAATTTCATACTACCAAATGGTACAAAATTTTTAATAAATGATGCCTTATTTTCTCCCAAGTCAAGCAGAAATTTATTGAGTTTCTCCGACATATACCTTAACGGGTATGATTATCAGTCAGTGACAACAGAAAATGAGAAATATTTAAGTATCACTGACAAGAGTCATGTGGTTGAAAAACTGCCAAGACTTAGTTCTGGATTACATTATACACATATAAATGTACCAGAAATACATATGGTAGTTAACGAAAAATATATTGATCCTGGTGTATTCAGTTTATGGCATAACAGATTAGGCCATCCAGGATCAACAATGATGAAAAGGATTATTGAATGTACTCATGGACATCCACTAAAGGATAGAAAAATCCATCATGATACAATGGTTCCATGTACATCTTGCTCTCTTGGAAAATTGATAACTAGACCCTCACCACTTAAGGTTGAGAAAGAATCACCAATGTTTCTTGAAAGAATTCAAGGTGATATATGTGGACCAATTCATCCACCATGTGGACCATTTAGATATTTCATGGTTCTAATAGACGCATCTAGCAGATGGTCTCATGTTTGTCTGTTATCAAGCCGTAATGTGGCATTTGCAAAATTTCTTGCCCAAATTATTAAATTGAGAGCTCATTTTCCTGATTACACCATTAAAAGGGTGAGACTTGATAATGCTGGTGAATTTACATCTCAAGCATTTAATGACTATTGCATGTCTATAGGAATTGTTGTTGAACATTCTGTTGCTCATGTGCATACACAAAATGGTTTAGCCGAGTCATTGATTAAACGTTTACAGTTAATCGCTAGACCATTGATAATGAGAACAAAACTCCCTGTATCTATATGGGGTCATGCAATTTTACATGCTGCTGCATTGATTCGCATCAGACCAAGTGCAAGTCATAAATATTCCCCCCTACAACTTGCTTTTGGTCAAGAGCCAAATATTTCCCATCTTAGAACATTTGGTTGTGCAGTGTATGTTCCAATTGCGACACCACAACGTACAAAAATGGGTCCTCAAAGGAGGTTGGGAATATATGTTGGATATGAAACATCTTCAATATTAAGGTATATTGAACCTATGACAGGTGACGTTTTTACAGCACGTTTTGCTGATTGTCATTTTAATGAAACATTGTTCCCTAGATTAGGGGGAGAAATGAAAAATAAAGAAAATGATGTTTCATGGTGTGAACCTCAATTAAAGTATCTTGATCCTCGCACAAAAGAATGCGAGACAGAAGTTCAAAAGATAATGCATATACAAGAACTTGCAAATCAATTGCCTGATGCATTTACAGATACAAAAACGGTGACAAAATCATATATACCAGCAGTAAATACTCCAGCTCGAATTGAAATTCCAAAAGCTGGCAATAACGTCACTCATGAATCTTTGCCACGTCAGAAACGTGGAAGACCAATCGGTTCAAAGGATAAAAATCCTCGAAAAAGAAAATCAGCTGATAATGAAGTAAAAGAAAGTGTTCAAGAAGAACCACAAATCAGTACTCCTACTGCAGAGGAGATTGATGATGTCAATACAGAAATTGCAATCAATTATGCATATTCAAAAATATTATGGAACCGAAATGAAATGAAAAATCTTGATGAGAAATTTTCATTTAATGTTGCATATGACATCATGAATAATGATGATGATCCAGAACCAACATCTATGGTTGAATGTCAAAATAGACATGATTGGGCTCAATGGAAAGAAGCAATACGAGCTGAATTAGAATCACTCAATAAAAGAAAAGTTTTCGGATCCATCATTCTCACTCCTAAAGATGTGAAACCTGTAGGATACAGATGGATTTTTGTCCGAAAAAGAAATGAGAAAAATGAAGTTACAAGGTATAAAGCTAGACTTGTAGCTCAAGGTTTTTCTCAAAGACCGGGAATTGATTATGAAGAAACTTATTCTCCTGTTATGGATGCAATTACTTTTAGGTACTTAATCAGTCTGGCAGTTTCTAAAAATTTAGAAATGCATCTCATGGATGTTGTGACTGCTTATCTATATGGATCACTTGATAGTGATATATATATGAAGATACCTGAAGGATTTAAGGTACCAGAAGCATCAAATGCAAAACCCAAAGAAATGTATTCGATTAAATTACAAAGATCTTTATATGGGTTAAAACAATCGGGACGTATGTGGTATAACCGATTAAGTGATTACTTGATAAGCAAAGGGTATACAAATAATCTTACTTGCCCTTGTGTTTTCATTAAGAAAACAACATCCGGATATGTGATCATAGCTGTTTATGTTGATGATCTTAACATCATAGGTACAAATAAAGAGATCCATGAAGCCATTCAACTTCTAAAGAAAGAATTTGAAATGAAAGATCTCGGAAAAACCAAGTATTGCCTTGGTTTACAAATTGAGCATATGCCTAATGGTTTACTTGTACATCAAACAACATATACTGAAAAGATTTTGAAACGTTTCAATATGGACAAGGCAAAACCATTAAGTACTCCTATGGTTGTTAGATCACTCAATGTTGAAGCTGATCCATTTCGTCCATGTGAAGATCAAGAAGACATTCTTGGACCAGAAGTACCATATCTTAGTGCAATTGGAGCTCTTATGTATCTTACAAATTGTACAAGACCTGACATTTCTTTTGCAGTTAATTTGTTGGCAAGGTTCAGCTCTGCTCCTACCAAAAGACACTGGAATGGGATCAAACACATATTTCGATACCTTCGAGGAACTACTGATTTAGGATTATTTTATTCTAACGAATCAAAACAAGATTTGGTTGGTTATGCAGATGCAGGTTATTTATCTGATCCACATAAAGCTAAATCTCAAACTGGATATGTATTCCTAAATGGAGGTACTGCAATATCATGGCGTTCTCAAAAACAAACACTTGTTGCTACATCGTCAAATCATGCCGAAGTGATTGCATTACATGAAGCTACTCGAGAATGTTTTTGGTTGAGATCAATGACACAACTCATTACTGATTCTTGTGGACTAGAACGCGATAAAAGTCCAACAACTATCTATGAAGATAATGCAGCTTGCATAGCACAGATGAAAGAAGGGTATATCAAAAGTGACCGAACAAAACACATACCACCTAGATTCTTCTCATACACTCAAAATCTCATTAAGGACAACCAGATTGAAATGAGATATGTGCAATCTAGCAAAAACTCTGCTGATCTTTTCACGAAAGCACTTCCAACTGCTATTTTCAGAACACACGTTCATAACATTGGCATGAGACATGTTCAAAAGATGTAACAGCTGAAGCGATGTCTACTTGAGGGGGAGTCAACTCCATGCTGCACTCTTTTTCCCTTAGCTAAAGTTTTTTCCCACTGGGTTTTCTTTAGCAAGGTTTTTAACGAGGCAGTAATTTATAGTTGATCTTCAACAAAATAAAATTGCTATCCAAGGGGGAGTGTTATAATAATAATAATAATATAGATATGGATAGTCAATTTTGGTGTATACATATAGTCAATTTTGGTACACAAAGTATGTATTATTATATTGAGATTTTAGGCTATAAATACTCATGAATGCAAGCATTAAACTTGCACCATTTCTCACACTTACAAAGTGTTTCTTTCTTTCTCTCCATTATCATCTTTGTTCTTACACTTCATTATTAGTATTCTAAATCAAGAATCAAATCACTAAAGGTAGTTATAAGCCTACTGAATTATAACATCAAGAATCAAACCACTAAAGGTAGTTATAAGCCTACTGAATTATAACATCAAGAATCAAACCACTAAAGGTAGTTATAAGTCTACTGAATTATAACAAATATTTCGTTTATAGTAAAGTTTTACGGGTGACCAACCCTCTTGCATACGAAGTATTATTTAATTGATGTTATTAAAGTATACTAGTTTAATACTCGCGAATTCGCGAGATTTTTTCAGGGAAGAATTAAAAATTGAATTGTCAAAATAATTATATTTTACAAAGTATTTGTTATATTTATTAAGAAATTAAAATAGTTTTAATAGTAATGTTCAATCATTGAAAAAAAAATAACACAAAGTTTTGGAAACCATAATAGTGGAAAAAAATGTTTAGTTTGTACTTAATTTTTTGATCCTCACAGGTTACTCCATGATTGTAATGATTTGTATAGAGAGCGAAAGTTGTTTGTTTATTATGAGTATAATTTGAATCTCCTTAAATGTAATAAAGCATAATCAATCTGTCCGCAAGAAATTAAAATAAATAGCATTAGAACACTCCATTCCATGAAATAAACAGATCACATGTGTTAATTAGCAAAATGTTAAAAGATGTAATAGTATAAATGCCGAAGCGAAATATTAAAATTACCTAATCTAAATAGTTTTTCATAGTAGATAACTTGGAAATTCGCTCAAACTTGTTATTTTTAGGTTAAACACCGTCAAATTCGCGAGATTAAGAAAGTAATATATTTGTATAGCTTAAATTGAATGATATAAAAAATCATTTCACATGTTTTAGAAATTAAATTGTATTCACATGGTCGTAAAGCTTCTGAGTGGGGCGTCCAACCAGTCTGCACTTGATTTGTTATTGATTGAGTTGGGTAAGTTTTTTTTTTGGGATCCGATTATGACGCTTGGTGGTGGAAGCTAGAACCCAGTAGTATCGTTTCGGTCAAGATTGTGAGACTTGCGTTAATAGCAATATATTCATGAATTACACCTTGGATGAATGGTGGATATACACCGAAATCATGATGACTTGATCATGGTTGACTTTATGTTTATGTGTTCTAGATAATACTCCGTAATCCACAAATTTTCAGGATGAGGTACATGAAAGTGTAATAACTATCCATACAATATACAATATGTTAAGCATAAGAATGTCTTATGATCTTGATCATTTTGTTGTTAGGAAGAGAGGATCGCCTGGACGTTGGGAGATACAAATTTGAGAGAAAAACAACTCTATTGCTCACAAGAATAGATTTACAGAGTATTACAAAACTCTTACAAAAAAAACTCTCAAACTCACACACACTCTCTAGGTTGTGATTACACTTCTCTGAGTGATTTGGGATGATTTACAACTGAGGTTTGCACCTCTATTTATAGTAAAAATTCTATGGCGGTGGAATGGTGTGAACGGAGAAGGTTGGCGGCCGTCATCGTCATCAACTTTGCTACTTCCATATGAGTTGTCAAGGTTGCCTACTTTGAATATCTAGAAGGTGGGCTTCTAGATTGTAGGCTGGAAATCTTCAATTCTCCCCCTCCAGCCGAATCCACGAACATTCCAGTTATGTCTCTGCATAACTCCAACTTCTCTCGAGTCACCACCTTTGTTAACATATCCGCAGGATTCTCCTTTGTATGGATCTTCACTAGTCTCAACAGTTGTCGATCAATTACCTCGCGTATCCAATGATAACGAATATCAATATGTTTTGTACGAGAATGGTACATGGAGTTCTTGCTCAAATCTATAGCACTTTGACTGTCACAATATACCTTGTACTCCTTTTGCTTGATTCCAAATTCTTGAAGATAACGCTTTAACCACAACATTTCTTTTCCAGCTTCTGCGGCAGCAATATACTCTGCTTCAGTTGTAGATAATGCAACACACCTCTGTAATCTTGACTGCCATGAAACAGCTCCCCCTGCAAAAGTGTAAATGAATCCTGAAGTAGATTTCCTACTGATAATGCTAAAAACGAACATATATTTCATAGCATTATTCCTCAAGAAAGACAAGCTTTTAGTTGCAATTGTTCTATTTACAAGTGAGATTCGTTTAAATAATAAAAGGTGAAGACAAAAGACAGATTCGACGAATTGAAGACGCAAACGACCAAAAAGCTCAAAAGTACAAAAGACAATCAAAGAAGTTTCAATTATTGATAAGAAACGTCTCGAAATTACAAGAGTACAAGATTCAAAACGCAAAGTACAAGATATTAAATTGTACGCAAGGACGTTCGAAAATCCGGAACCGGGACCAGAGTCAACTCTCAACGCTCGACGCAACGGACTAAAAATTACAAGTCAACTATGCACATAAATATAATATAATATTTAAATAATTCTTATAATTATTTAATATATTATATTTATATTTAAAACCATCGGTAAACAAAGAGCCAAGCTTGTGTGAGCTGTAAAAGTAAACTCCGCGACTCGCGGAGTTTAAAGGCCAAAATGGTTTTAACTGTTATTGTATTAATTGCACTTTTAATTATCGTACTTTTTAATTATCGCAAGTTTATTTTATCGCACTTTTATTATTCGCAATTTCATTATCGTTATTTACTTTATACTTTAATTTAAGTCTTGTATTTATTTTTAATATTTTACATTTGGTTTTAACTGCGACTAAAGTTTTAAAATCAACAAACCGGTCATTAAACGGTAAAAACCCCCCTTTATAATAATAATATTACTTATATATATATATTTGTATTTTTATAAAAGTAAACTAATATAGCGTTAAGCTTTGTTTAAAAAGATTTCCCTGTGGAACGAACCGGACTTACTAAAAACTACACTACTGTACGATTAGGTACACTACCTATAAGTGTTGTAGCAAGGTTTAAGTATATCCATTCTATAAATAAATAAATATCTTGTGTAAAATTGTATCGTATTTAATAATATTTTCTGCTAAAATTTAATAGTATTTTATACCCCTTAGCTTTGACATCAAGTATTTTTGGCGCCGCTGCCGGGGAACTTCTTAAACGCCGGAAGCGCAACGCTAATATAAAAAAAAAAAAAAAAAATTAGTTTACTTTTATTAAAATTCGTTTTTATAAAAATACGTTTTAAAAAATTCGAAAATTTAAAAAGAAAAACAAAAATATAAGTATTTTTAAAATTTTGTTAAATATTTAAGTTTTATAAGTTTCTTTATTTTTATTTTAGTTTATAAAAATATAAGTTTTATTTAAATATCTTTTATTTATATAAAAACAGAAAACAGAAAATAAAAAAAAATAAATAAAGAAAAACGCGTCGAATTTAAATAAGCTGTCATCTGAATTTCTGAACCCCGCGACTCGCGGGGTTTTCTGCATTAATTACCGCGACTCGCGGAGGTACTCTGACACGCGACAGAAGCCCTAATCAGGCATTAATTACGGTGTAATTATTATTATTATTATTATTATTTAATTAAAAACCCTAAAATAGGTTTTATTTATTTATTAATTAGTTTAGTTTCTTTTTATTTAATTTGTTTTATTTAGTGTTAATTAGTTTAATTAAATTGTAAAATTAGTAGTTTTATTAAATAAATAATATAAAAATAATATTTTTATAAAAATTGTACTTTTTACAACTTTTTGTATATTTTTATATTTTGTCCATTTTTCAATCGTTTTAACGTAATATTTGTATTTTTAGCTCATATTTAGTTTTAAACTTAGTTTTTGCCATAGTTATTTTTACTCCTAGATTTTTAGGCTTTGCCGTAGAATTCTTTAAGTGCTTTTTCTTTAGACTAAGATTTAGGTACTTTAGAATTTTGCGACGCCTTTTTAAGTTTTAGTTTCTTTTTAAGTTATTTCCATTTGGAATATAGTTTTTCCTGTAAGCTTTAACATTTTTAGACAACTTTTACTATGTACCAATTATCATTCCAATTAGTAATCTCAATTTGCGATTATAATTTTAAGTTAGTTGTAGTAATAAGGTTAGGTTAGTCAAGTATTTTTAAGTTTTATAAGTTTCTTTTATTTTTCCGTCACCTTTTATTTTTCAACCATTTTTCTTTTTCAATCTTTTTCCGACGAACTCTTTTTCTTTCTTATTTCTCGCTATTCTAGTTTTTAGGACATAAATTTTTATTCTACTTCTTATCTAAATTTATTAAAATTACGAAAATTTATTTTAAGTGGTTAAATTGATAGACATCAAAATTTTCTGGTTCGTAGTAATAGTTGGATTTGTACGTGGACCGGGTTATTGGAGCCAAACAGTCCTCAATTATATTGAGACCAAACGAATCCTGCCCCTCTGCTGCATCTTTTGGCTATTCAAAACGTGGGCAAAATCAGAAAAGTCTATTAATTGGATAACTTATTATAATTTTTCTTTCCTTTTAAAAACTAATAGGATATTCAGTGAATGCACCGAGCAAGACGATCACCACCTTTTGTACGTTCACCACCTGTAACTAGATCAAGACATTTAGCAAATATAACCGCCGTTGATTTTTCTTTAGAAACGTCATCCAGTCGACCAAGTACTTCAGTTCAAATTTCCAATAATCCATTTTTTGAACCCGACCTCACAATTGAGAATCCGGAGAATATTCAGGAACGATTCGTAGATCCTGAACCACTAAACTTTCCTCCGGAACCACCAATCATTCAAACAGAGATTGTTGAGGAACGAACCATTAAATCAGAATCCTCTAGTGATTCCGATTCAACAAATTCAATTATGAAGAATCTGGAACCTTTAAGTATGGAAGACCGAATGAGAGCTAAACGCACTGGCCAAGGTCAGGCAATTACTCATCCAGACATTAATGCGCCAGATTATGAAATCAAAGGACAAATTCTACACATGGTGACTAATCAATGCCAATTTAGTGGTGCGCCGAAGGAAGATCCAAAAGAACATTTACGTACCTTTAATAGGATCTGCACACTATTTAAAATCCGAGAAGTGGAGGATGAACAGATATATCTCATGTTATTTCCCTGGACTTTAAAGGGAGAAGCCAAAGATTGGTTGGAATCGTTACCTGAAGGGGCGATTGATACATGGGATGTTTTAGTTGACAAATTTCTTAAACAATTCTTTCCGGCATCTAAAGCCGTAAGACTTCAAGCAGAAATTGTTACGTTCACACAGAAACCGAATGAAACTCTATATGAGGCATGGACTAGATATGGAAATTTATTAAGAGGATGTCCGCAACATGGTTTAGACACCTGTCAAATAGTACAAATATTCTACCAAGGATGCGACATCACTACAAGGAAAGACATAGATATAGCAGCTGGTGGTTCTATTATGAAGAAAACCGAAACTGATGCTTACAAAATTATTGATAACACTGCTTCCCACTCACATGAGTGGCACCAAGAAAAAGATATCGTTAGATCATCTAAAGCAGCTAGAGCCGATTCTAGCCATGACTTAGATTCCATTTCCGCAAAGATAGATGCTGTCGAGAGACGAATGGAAAAGATGACTAAGGATATTCACTCAATACGAATTAGTTGTGAGCAGTGTGGAGGATCACATTTGACAAAAGATTGTCTCAGTATTGAATTAACAATGGAACAAAGAGAGAATATTTCATACATAAACCAAAGGCCTGGAAATAATTATCAGAATAATTATCAACCGCCAAGACCGATTTACAATCAAAACCAGAATTATAACCGAAATATTCCATACAACAACCAACAAGGTCCTAGCAATCAACAAGTATCCAATAATACTTACAATCAGCAAAGACCTAATTTTCAAAACAAACCACCACAACAAACCGATGATAAAAAGCCGAATTTAGAAGATATGATGACGAAGCTAGTTGAAACTCAAACGCAGTTTTTCACCTCTCAGAAACAAACCAATGAACAAAATGCTCAAGCATTTAGAAATCAACAAGCTTCTATTCAAAATCTGGAACAAGAAGTAAGTAACCTAGCAAGGTTAATAGGTGAAAGAAAACCGGGAAGTCTACCTAGTGATACAAATGCTAACCCCCAGAATGAAACAGCTAAAGCCATTACCACAAGAAGTGGTACAACACTTAAATCACCGGAAATACCTGTAACTTCTGATGAAGCTATTCCTACTCCACAAGAACCACAATCTGATCAAGATAAGGAAAAAGAACCGGTAGTTGAAAAGGTTAATGAAGATAACACAGTTAAGGATAAACCTTATGTTAAACCATACCAACCACCACTTCCTTACCCGAGTAAAATGAAGAAAGAGAAACTTGAAGTCGAGCAATCCAAATTCTTGGATATGTTTAAACAGATAAATGTAAATCTTCCTTTCATTGATGTGATTTCAGGAATGCCTAGATATGCTAAATTCTTGAAAGATCTAATCTCAAATAGAAAGAAAATGGAAGAACTCTCGGCTGTTACTATGAATGCTAATTGTTCAGCAGTGCTGTTGAATAAGATACCAGAAAAACTATCTGATCCAGGAAGTTTCACAATTCCATGTTTTTTGGGTAGTCTTAGTTCAATAGAAGCATTGGCAGACTTAGGTGCTAGTATAAATTTAATGCCGTATTCACTATACACTAAACTAGACCTTGGAGAATTGAAACCAACCAGAATAAGCATACAACTAGCCGATAGATCAATAATATATCCTAGAGAGATAATGGAGAACATGCTAGTTAAAGTTGGTACTTTAGTATTTCCAGTAGATTTTGTTGTTTTGGACATGGAAGAAGATTCTCAAGTTCCTCTCATATTAGGAAGACCATTCTTAAACACGGCTAAAGCAATGATAGACGTGTTCGGTAAGAAATTGACCCTAAGTATAGAGGATGAGAGTGTTACCTTTTCAGTTGATAGAGCAATGCAACAACCACAATCTGCAGATGATACATGTTATTATATTCAAACTATAGATGCACATGCAGAATTATTAGAAGAATTTCCAGAATTACAAGGAACAGGAGAATGTTCTTTAGGAGAAGGTAATGAACCAATTGATGAAGCTGAAATGTTAGCTACACTTATAGCTAATGGATATGAACCAACAACAGAAGAAATTCAAATGCTAAAAGAAGAAGACAGATATCGATACAAATCATCGATAGAAGAACCTCCGAAATTAGAATTAAAGCCACTTCCAAACCATTTGGAATACGCTTATTTAAATGGTGAATCTAAATTACCTGTAATAATATCGTCTTCTCTTACTGAAAATGAGAAATCACAACTCATTTGTGTGTTGAAAGCTCATAAACCAGCCATTGCATGGAAGATTCATGATATTAAAGGAATAAGTCCTTCGTATTGCACACATAAAATCCTTATGGAAGAAGGTCATAAAACGTATGTGCAACGCCAACGAATACTAAATCCTAATATGCAAGATGTAGTTAAGAAAGAGATTATTAAACTGCTAGATGCAGGTCTAATTTATCCAATCTCTGATAGTCCATGGGTAAGCCCAGTTCAATGCGTGCCTAAGAAGGGTGGCATGACTGTCATTACAAATGAGAAAAATGAGCTTATTCCTACTAGGACCGTAACAGGATGGCGTGTATGTATTGATTATAGAAAATTAAATGACGCCACCAGAAAAGATCACTTTCCCTTACCTTTCATAGATCAAATGTTGGAAAGATTAGCCGGAAATAGTTACTATTGTTTTCTAGATGGATTTTCCGGATATTTTCAAATTCCAATAGCACCCGAAGATCAAGAGAAAACCAAATTCACGTGCCCTTATGGTACTTTTGCTTACAAACGCATGCCATTTGGACTTTGTAACGCCCCTGCAACCTTTCAAAGGTGTATGATGGCGATTTTTCACGACATGATAGAAGAATGCATGGAAGTATTCATGGATGACTTTTCAGTCTTCGGTGATACATTTGAATCATGTCTAGTTAATCTTGAACGAATGCTTATTAGATGCGAACAATCAAATCTAGTACTTAATTGGGAGAAATGCCATTTCATGGTTAAAGAAGGCATCGTTCTTGGACATAAAATTTTAAAAGAAGGAATTGAAGTGGATAGAGCTAAAGTAGATGTAATTGCTAAACTTCCACATCCCACCAATGTTAGAGGAGTTAGGAGTTTTCTAGGGCATGCCGGTTTTTTTACCGACGTTTCATAAAAGATTTTTCTAAAATTGCCACTCCTATGAATAAACTCCTAGAAAAGGATGCTCCATTCATCTTTTCAGATGAGTATATCAAATATTTTAATATTCTTAAAGAGAAACTCACTAATACGCCGATCATGATAACACCAAATTGGAATCTACCATTTGAACTAATGTGCGATGCAAGTGATTTTGCAATGGGAGCCGTTTTAGGACAAAGGATTGAAAAACGATTTCAACCTATATATTATGCTAGTAAGACGTTACAAGGAGCACAAACGAACTATACAACTACTGAAAAAGAACTCCTTGCTATTGTCTTTGCTTTTGACAAATTTCGATCATATCTCGTTCTAACAAAAACGGTGGTCTATACCGACCATTCTGCTCTTAGATACTTATTTTCAAAACAAGTTGCTAAACCAAGATTAATCCGTTGGATCTTACTCTTACAAAAGTTTGATATTGAAATCCGAGATAAAAGAGGAGCAGAAAATCTCGCCGCTGATCATCTTTCTCGTCTTGAAAATCCCGAGTTAGAAGTTCTAAATGAATCGGCCATACAAGACCAATTTCCTGATGAATATCTATTGAAGATAGATTATAATGAAATCCCATGGTTTGCAGACTATGCAAACTACTTAGTTTGTGGATTCCTTGAGAAAGGATTATCGTACCAAAAACGAAAGAAATTCTTCAGTGATATAAAACACTATTTTTGGGAAGATCCACATCTGTTTAAAAGTTGTCCCGATGGAATAATACGCCGATGTGTATTTGGAGATGAAGCTAGTAAAATATTAAACCATTGTCACACAGGACCAACAGGAGGGCATTATGGGCCTCAACTAACAGCAAGAAAAGTTTATGAAGCTGGATTCTATTGGCCTACAATTTACAAAGACGCACACCTTCTTTACAAATCCTGTGATGCATGTCAAATGGCCGAAAAAATAAGTCAACGTGATGAAATGCCACAAAATGTCATCCAAGTATGTGAAGTATTTGACATTTGGGGTATTGACTTTATGGGTCCATTTCCAAAATCTCATAATAATCTATATATACTCGTAGCCATTGATTATGTATCTAAATGGGCGGAAGCACAAGCTCTCCCAACTAACGATGCACGAGTTGTAGTCAACTTTTTAAAATGTCTTTTTGCAAGGTTTGGAACACCGAAAGCTTTAATAAGTGATCGGGGTACTCATTTCTGTAATAATCAACTTGAGAAAGTTCTTAAAAGATATGGAGTAACTCATAAAATCTCCACAGCATATCATCCACAAACAAGTGGACAAGTTGAAAATACCAACCGAGCTTTAAAACGTATTCTAGAGAAAACCATAGGATCAAATCCGAAGGAATGGTCCATTAAATTGGAGGATGCACTCTGGGCTTTTAGAACAGCCTACAAAACTCCAATTGGAACTACACCTTTTCGACTTGTTTATGGAAAAGCATGTCATCTTCCAGTAGAAATTGAACACAAAGCATTTTGGGCTTTGAAGACATGTAATCTTGATATACATGAAGCCGGACGTCTACGATTAAGTCAACTAAACGAATTAGAAGAATTAAGACATGAAGCATACGATAATTCGTTAATCTATAAAGAAAGAACGAAGAAATGGCATGATAAAAGAATCAGAAGTTCAAAAGAATTTAAAGAAGGAGACAGAGTTCTTCTTTTCAATTCACGATTCAAGCTATTTCCTGGAAAATTGAAATCAAGATGGTCTGGACCATTCATAGTCAAAAGAGTTTTCCCATACGGAACGATAGAATTAATAAATTCAAAAGGGATTGAATTTAAAGTTAATGGTCACAGAGTTAAACATTACATACATGGTCCGATGGAAGTTGACAACGAAGTTAATCACAATTTCGACACCACAGCTAACTAAGTGTGGGGAGAATCAAAGGGGTTTATGTATTTCTGTTAGAGTTAGATTGTCTATTTTCGTGTAGTTCTCGAAAATGGAACCCGAATGGTCTTTCCCTAGCAGACCCTAAAGAACTAGTCTTCTCCCCCCATTCTGAATTTTTATTTTTTTTAGGTTTTTACAAAATGAAGACTGCCTGTGAACTAAACCATGGTCTAATGCTACACGCTTTGATCACTAAACGTAATAATGACATACTACCGAGTAAACTAGTATCAGTAATCAGAGAAAGAATGGACGGAGTTAGAAAAGAATCCAGATGCGAAGATAATAAGTTACAATTTGGTAAAGAAAAATCAAAATCCGCAGCGAAAAGAAGAGCACGACACCTAGAAAGATGTCACAAATGCGGAAAATGGTCACATGGAGGTAAATGTTCAAATAATCAAACCTATTCAAATACCGAATTTGTTACTTTATGCAGAGACGGACCATTCATATGTTTAAAAGAAAAGACACTAAATGCTCGAGGTTACGCCTATGTAGCCATGGAAAACCAATTAAACCGACTATCTTATGAATGGGATAGATCATATAACTAAGAAATCTATTTCACAGGTATGTCTGTACAGTTTTTATTTTATTTATTTTTATTTTTAACCTTTTGATAATAAACGCTAATTTGTTCGCTAAAAAGTATTAAATTGATATTGAATAAAATTAGGCTTGGCGACCGAAATTATTGATATCATTCAAAAATTTATTACATCACTGCGAAATTTAACGTTTATTCTTAAGGTATAAATATCTTTAATCAATCAACCCAAAATATTTAAAAAATTCGTCATGAGTTAAATTAGGTCTTGGAACCGAAATTACTTTACCGAAAAGAGGGGCGCATATTTTTGATAATATTTGATTGATTAAAGTGAGATAAAAAGCCAAAAAGATTTTTAATTTTATTTTTACCATGTTTTTAAAATTAATATTTAAATCTTATATTAATATTGTAAACTTTGTAAAAACAATATATTTAAAATTGTAAATATTTGAAAAATTAATATAAGTTTGGTGTGAATTTTTAATTTTTAAAATATGAATTTTTTAATTTTATGCATTTTAAATTGTAAGTTTGGTGTGAATTTTTAATATTAATTTTGAATTTTATATTTAAATTGTGTGAATTTTAAAAACAAAAATTTACTTTATCTCATTAAGTTAAAAATATGATTTTTAAAATTCATCGTAAGTTGAAGACTAGGTCTTTGAACCGAAATTGCTTTACCCGAGGGAGGGACGAGAACTTTTATTATCATTATTTTTAATCTTATTGAATTAAAGTATGCCAAAAACATTAAAAAACCAAAAATCTTAGCTTTTAAAACAATCGCTACAAAAAGACAAATTTTAAAATTTTGTCGAGGGACGGACTAGGACATCGATCCGAAACGACCTCGTCCTAAATAACAAGGGAAACAAAATTTTAAATTTAAGTACTTAATTGTTTTATAAGTTAATGATTATAAAAAAAAAAAAAAACAAACAAACTCCGCGACTCGCGGAGTTTGAAGGGGAAAACACTGCGAGTCTCGGAGGGACTAAAAATCAGAAAAAAATATAACCGCAGAACAGATCAGTCCCCAACCCACAAAAACTAAAAACCTGCGAAAATACTGCCGAAAATAAACGAAAAAACACCCCCAAAATCACAATTTTTAACCGTTAATCACCAAATCTTTTACTAAAATCATGTTGAGAAGGATGCTATCTAGGAATTACTCAAGAAAAACGGTAAATTTCTACACCTAAACACCATTTAATCCGAAATTAGTGTTCTTGAGCAATTTTTTTCCCCAATTTGATTTTGATACTTTTTAGTGTAATTAGGCTTAAATTGTTTATGTATTATGCTTGTATAACCTAGATTGATGCTGTTTAACATGATTAGAAGCCTTAAACTTCAAATTTTGAGTAATCTAGGGTTTGTGTTCTTGAGAAAATTTGGGGCTTTTTGATATAAACAGGTTATGGCCGATTTTTGTCATGAATTGTTGCTAAATTGAGTAGTGTAACATGTCTAGGTAGTTAAATGATCCAAACTTTGAGCCTAAACATGATTTTGAGAATTAAAGTGGACTTTTTCAAGTCTAAAATTCATGAACTTGATTTTTGAAAGATAATGCCATTTGAAACTTGTTTAATTGCTAGTAATGATTATTTTGACATGTTATTTGAGTTGAATGCTTATGAACTTGGCGAACATTTTCGTATATGCTTATTTGAAAAAGTGTAGATTTGATGAAAATATGAAAATAAGCTTAAGTTTGATATAAATTAATCATGTCATTGTAATTATTTTGATTGATGATTTTACTGACACTAATGCATATTTGGATGCACAAAAATTGTGTTTGATGTGTTTTGCAGACTGAAAGGGGTGAATCTTCATCCCTTCATCCCAAGCCCGCAATGCTCCTGCTGAGAATGCGGAACAACAGGAGGTGGATAACTACTACAAGCAGGATATACCTCATCCAGTCATGACCTTTTCTGATATGCACTTGGAAGAGTTGCACCCGAACCTGAGATTTGACAGACTTTGGATAGATTATCCAAAATACCAAAGGGGTTTGCATACTCTTCATTCTAAGGTTGTTGAGGTACCGAGGGTCATAGAATGGGGACCTTTAGAAGCTGTAGAATTGGCCGGGCCAATTAGAGAATTACTTGTACAGAGGTATGGTAATTCTACTTTTAATGACTGGGTACATTTATTCACCATGCGTAGACCTGTATATAAAGTATGGTGTGAAGAATTATTGTGTAGTATAGAGTTGAATGATCGGGTAGCTAGTTTAACCGATCGTTCTTTTATTAGATTTTTGTTAGGCGGTTCGATGCGCCACATGTCTTTACTAGACATGGCTCAGGCTTTACGTATATATACGCCCGAGGAGTTAGCATCTGCCGATTGTAGAGGGTTGATACTAAATGGTAGAAAGATAGATGAAAATTTTGATACACACGGTGTGTGGAGTCAAATGACAAGCCATCACCATTTCAAAGGGGGAAATTACTCTTATTTGGATATAGATAGAGCCGAATTAAGAGTAATTCATAGGTTTTTAGCTAATTCGATTACACAAAGGGGTAAGAACAAGGAAAAAGTAAATGAACAGGATTTGTTTTACCATATGTGTATTCGAGACCCACAAAGCGCTGTAAGTATACCGTATTGTGTGGGTTATTATTTATCCGCTATGGTTCGGGGGATGCGACCGCATAGCATAATAGGAGGTGGTATTTTTATTACTTTGATTGGTGAATATCTCGGTGTGGATATAAGTCAGGGGGGATTATTAGTAGAAGAACCAGAACCCCGCGATACTATAGGTTTAAATGTATACCATGGTGCGAAAGTTTTGAAGAGGGGAAATAACGCCGCAGTACCATACCATGGTAGACATCCACAGGTTGAGAGAAACCAACAGCAAGGTAATGTAGAGGGGGAATGAGATGCAAGAAATGTAAAGGTTTATAGCTTCTCGGGAGTACGAAAATGCTAGACAGAGAGCATTTGAAGATTGGCAAGTTCATCAGAACCAAATCATAGCTCATTGCCAACATATAGGTAGAAACTATATTCCTACATCGAAACCCATCTTCCCTCCCTGGTCTATAGAGATGCAGCCACCATATCCTACGTATAACCCAGCCGAAGCATTTTATAGCACCTATGGTTATGCCTGGAACCCCTATTGGTATCAATATCATCCCTAGTATACTTAGTTTTTTTTATTTTGTAATTTGTAATGATTGATACGTTTAATACTTTTGTTAATATTGTAATAGTTTTTATAATTGTCTAACTTTTATTCTTAGATTTTAATAATTTTTGAATGTGGGGTAATATACCAAACTTCAAAAATATGTATATATGTTTGCAGTTTATCTTATGTACACAACAGGGTAAAACAACGCATTTTCAAAGACTGGCATTAAGTTCAGCAAAAGCAACTAATTTTGACGACAAGATGTAAAATATATGTGAAATAACAACAAGAAGGAATGAACAAATGATGTGCACCATTTATCATTCAGCAAACAAACGCCAATATATTTGGAAACTTTGGTAAAAATTTAATCATTTTCACACAAATCACCCTCAATAATTTAAATTATTACTGATTTCTTGCAAATGAGGGCATTGCAAGATCTTAAGTGTGGGAAGGGGTTAAATTCTTTCGGATTTTAAAATTTTTTACTTTATACACTTGGTTACCATTAAAAATACTAGTAAAGCAGTAGTTGTATTAGAATCTAGTGCTCTCTGATAAAAAAAAGAACAGCCCTAGTCTTATATACTGACTACCCAATTCTAGTAAAAATTTTCAAAATTTTCAATTAAATGAACTCAAAATCATGTTTATACATATTTATGAACGATAAAACTAGGTTTTAACACCGAAATTATTGTTACCTCGGAAAGGACATAAATTGAGAAATAAACCAAAATGTTAAAATTCATTTAAAATGGAAGAGAGGACGATAAAAAGGAAAATAAAAGCCAAGTGTGGGAAAATTTACCAAGTTATCTTAAACATATGTCACATATATCTGTAACAAATAACTGAAAATACTTTTGCTTTGGACTAAACTAAACAGTTTTACCCGATGAAAGAAAAGAAAAGATGGATCTACACGATGAATCAATTCCATCATTAAAAGGAAGTAAAGTCTTCCGAAAAAGACACGCGCTTCTTGATTTAGGTCATGAAGTTGTCGTCCAGACCAGCTGTAGGTTGACGAAAAATCTAGAAAAGTCATCACTAAAATCAGCAGGAAATCCACGGACCTCAGCATTAAACAGGGTCGCCAAGTGGTCAGATTTATCCTAACCATGAGAAGGATTTATCTCGTACAATGGAGGGCACCATGCAAATTAGCTGGATAAGACTAATGAATCAGATCCCCAGAAAGGATAATCTCCTTAAAGATTAAAAATCAGCTTTTAAGCCTGATATTACTCAATCCTAGAGATTGACCTTAAAGATTGAGAATTACAAACTCATGGAATTCAATGATATCTAAACTCGAGCTTGAACGAGAAAATATTTTGATCAAAATTACAAACCGATTTGTTTTCTGAAAACCCTATTTTCAATGCGTTCATTACCATTGAACGTAAAATCCTAGGAATTCACCTGGAATTCATTAGGTCACCTGAACCAAATCGGGTGTCAACCGTAAGAACGGTGGTTGCATAGCATGGTCAAAGACAGGACCGTGTGCCATACCGAAAAATTATAAGGGTGAGCTTTACTATTGCTCCTACCAAGGATAGTAATTGCGTCCGACACGTTATAGACCATAATTAAAAGCATGTCAGGGGACATTGCCTTAACAGTTACTTGTTCAACGCTTTCCTTTACAACCGGACGGTAGTTTACCGAAAGGTAATATACGGGATAAGTAAACTGGACGTGTTGCTTTCCAAATACAAGGTTAGCAAGTGGGTGACACAAAACCATAAGTTTTGAGCTAAAATTTTCAAATCTGAAACCCACCAAACCCACAAAAATATTTTGCAAACACCGGTAAAGGGTTATTCCGGAAAACTTATCTAGGGTAAAAACTAGATTTAATTTTCCAAAGATCAAATGTTTTCATAAAGATCCAATTTCCTTAATGGATCTAAATTTTTATAGTCATGTGGGACTGTAAACCATATCGTTACTACCATTGTTTATACCACCGTATAGAATTCACTGATGTACAAAGTGTGAAGAATAAAGAAGTGATTCTAGTATTTCAAGACGATATTGCTTGAGGACAAGCAACGCTTAAGTGTGGGAATATTTGATAATGCTAAAAACGAACATATATTTCATAGCATTATTCCTCAAGAAAGACAAGCTTTTAGTTGCAATTGTTCTATTTACAAGTGAGATTCGTTTAAATAATAAAAGGTGAAGACAAAAGACAGATTCGACGAATTGAAGACGCAAACGACCAAAAAGCTCAAAAGTACAAAAGACAATCAAAGAAGTTCCAATTATTGATAAGAAACGTCTCGAAATTACAAGAGTACAAGATTCAAAACGTAAAGTACAAGATATTAAATTGTACGCAAGGACGTTCGAAAATCCGGAACCGGGACCAGAGTCAACTCTCAACGTTCGACGCAACGGACTAAAAATTACAAGTCAACTATGCACATAAATATAATATAATATTTAAATAATTCTTATAATTATTTAATATATTATATTTATATTTAAAACCGTCGGTAAACAAAGAGCCAAGCTTGTGTGAGCTGTAAAAGTAAACTCCGCGACTCGCGGAGTTTGAAGGCCAAAATGGCCGCGAGTCGCGGAACCCCAATTTCAGAAACTCCCTATAAAGCTCGCGCATTCTGATCGTAAAAAAAATCATATCTCTCTCTCTCTCAATATACGTAAAATATATATATTTATATATATATTTATAATTTATATTTTAATTTTAATTATAATTCTAATAATAAGGGTATGTTAGCGAATGTTGTAAGGGTGTAAGTCGAAATTCTGTCCGTGTAACGCTACGCTATTTTTAATCATTGTAAGTTATGTTCAACCTTTTTATATTAATGTCTCGTAGCTAAGTTATTATTATGCTTATTTAAAACGAAGTAATCATGATGTTGGGCTAATTACTAAAATTGGGTAACTAGGCTTTGTACCATAATTGGGGTTTGGACAAAAGAACGACACTTGTGGAAATTAGACTATGGGCTATTAATGGGCTTTATATTTGTTTAACCAAATGATAGTTTGTTAATGTTAATATAAAGATTTACAATTGGGCGTCCCTATAAATTACCATATACACTCAATCGGACACGATGGGCGGGGTATTTATATGTACGAATAATCGTTCATTTAACCGGACACGGGAATGGATTAATAGCCACTAGAATAATTAAAACAGGGGTGAAATTATGTACAAGGACACTTGGTATAATTGATAACAAAATATTAAAATCTTGGGTTACACTCAGTCGACATCCTGGTGTAATTATTAAACAAAGTATTAAAATCTTGTTACAGTTTAAGTCCCCAATTAGTTGGAATATTTAACTTCGGGTATAAGAATAATTTGACGAGGACACTCGCACTTTATATTTATGACTGATGGACTGTTATGGACAAAAACCAGACGGACATATTAAATAATCCAGGACAAAGGACAATTAACCCATGAGCATAAAACTAAAATCAACACGTCAAACATCATGATTACGGAAGTTTAAATAAGCATAATTCTTTTATTTCATATTTAATTTCCTTTATTTTATATTTAATTGCACTTCTAATTATCGCATTTTTATTGTTATTGTATTTAATTGCACTTTTAATTATCGTACTTTTTAATTATCGCAAGTTTATTTTATCGCACTTTTATTATTCGCAATTTCATTATCGTTATTTACTTTATACTTTAATTTAAGTCTTGTATTTATTTTTAATATTTTACATTTGGTTTTAACTGCGACTAAAGTTTTAAAATCAACAAACCGGTCATTAAACGGTAAAAACCCCCCTTTATAATAATAATATTACTTATATATATGTATTTGTATTTTTATAAAAGTAAACTAATATAGCGTTAAGCTTTGTTTAAAAAGATTTCCCTGTGGAACGAACCGGACTTACTAAAAACTACACTACTGTACGATTAGGTACACTGCCTATAAGTGTTGTAGCAAGGTTTAAGTATATCCATTCTATAAATAAATAAATATCTTGTGTAAAATTGTATCGTATTTAATAATATTTTCTGCTAAAATTTAATAGTATTTTATACCCCTTAGCTTTGACATCACCTACTATCAGGATCTCCGGCCATATCCGCATCTGTATAGCCTTCCAAGATTGGATCAGCTCCCCCGTAACAAAGACATAGATTCTTTGTACCCTTAAGATATCTGAGAATCCATTTTACCGCATTACAATGCTCTTTCCCGGGGTTCGAGAGAAAACGACTCACCGTTCCCACTGCATGAGCAATATCGGGCCTTGTACACACCATTGCATACATCAAACTTCCAACTGCTGAAGAATATGATACTGAAGACATCTCTCCGATCTCTTCCTTGGATGAGGGACAAGAACTCTTGCTTAACTTGAAATGGTTGGCTAATGGAATGCTAACAGGTTTGGCATTGTTCATATTGAAACGTGAAAGCACTCGTTCAATATACTTCTCCTGAGATAGCCATAACCTTTTATTCTTCCTGTCTCGGGTTATCTGCATTCCCAAAATCTGTTGAGCCTGTCCTAAGTCTTTCATGTTAAAAGACTTCGAGAGTTCCTTCTTCAGCTGGTTGATCTTCGTTGCGTCTTTCCCTACGATCAAAATATCGTCTACATATAGTAGAAGAGCAATGAAATTTCCTCCAGAAAACTTCTGAATGTAGACACACTCATCTGCTGCAGTTTTCTTGTACCCTTGACTCACCATGCACGAGTCAAACTTCTTGTACCACTGCCTAGGTGCCTGCTTCAAACCATATAAACTTTTCTTCAGCTTGCATACGAGGTTATCTCCTGAAACCTCAAAACCTTCTGGCTGCTCCATGTAAATTTCTTCATGTAAATCTCCATGAAGAAAAGCTGTCTTTACATCCATCTGTTCAAGCTCCAAGTTCATACTTGCGACCAATCCAAGTATGACTCTAATTGAAGTCATCTTGACTACTGGTGAAAATATCTCATCAAAATCATTCCCTTTCTTCTGTTGGAATCCTTTGACTACAAGTCGTGCTTTGTATTTCACCACTTTTCCACTACCATCCTTTTTCAGCTTGAACACCCATTTATTTTTCAGTGCCTTCTTCCCGCGTGGAAGTTCTACAATCTCATAAGTTTGATTTTTCTGCAGAGAATCCATCTCATCCTGCATTGCGAGCAACCATTTTTCTTTATCCTTATGAGTTACTGCTTCATGAAAACTCTCCGGTTCTCCATCTTCAGTAAGTAGAAGGTACTCGAATTCTGGATATCTACTCGATGGAATCCGACCTCATTCAGATATACGAACTTCTGGAACATTCTGAGGAGATCCACCATCATCTTGACCTTGTGATGGTGCTGGAACGTCTGGCAGATGGGGTTGTGGCTCCCCCTACTCAGCACTGTCATTTTCCTCATTATCTTCTACTTCTGGCATTTCTTCTTGCACTGAAAATTCATTTCTCATGAATGATTCCGTTGTTGCCTCTGGAACCTGAGCAGCAACATTTGACTTCTGAGATATTGTGGGCTTTTCAATATCTTCTATTGTCTGGCTTTCATGGAACACCACATCCCTACTTCTGATCACCTTTTTCTCCTTTGGATCCCATAATCTGTATCCAAATTCTTCATCTCCATAGCCTATGAATATGCATGGAGTGGTCCTTGCATCCAGCTTCTGCCTGAGCTCCTTGGATACATGTGCGTACGCCAAACATCCAAATACTCTTAAGTTGGAGTATGATGGATCCTTTCGAGACCAAAGTTTCTTCGGAACTTCAAAATTCAGTGGTACTGATGGAGATCGGTTGATCAAATAACAAACGGCTCTGACTGCTTCTCCCCAGAATGGCTTTGGCAGCTTAGCCATACTGAGCATGCTCCGAACACGTTCCATGATTGTTCGGTTCATTCTTTCTGTTATACCATTATGTTGATGGGTACGTGTCTTCTCATGTCGGATGCCATATGATATGCAATAGGCATCGAACTGCCTGAAAGAGTATTCACCGCCGTTGTCGGATCGAAGACACTTTAACTTCTTTCCTATCTCACGTTCTAGCATGACATGGAACTGTTTGAAGTAATCGAACACCTGGTCCTTCGTCCGTAAGAAATATACCCACACCTTTCGAGAAGTATCATCGATAAACGTCAGAAAGTATCGATTGCCGCCAATTGATTCAACCTCCAAGGGACCACAAACATCAGAGTGTACCAGACTGAGTAACTCTGATTTTTTTCGTTGAAGAGGAATTAAACGAGACTCTATGCTGCTTACCAAACAGACAATGATTGCAAGGATCTAGTGCAGCATCCTTGTCTACATTGATAAGCTCCTTCTTTATTAGGGTAGACAACCCTTTCTCACTCATGTGACCGAGTCTCTGGTGCCATAAATTTTGTGAAGCCTCCTTTTCTGCAACATTAATACTGTCTGTGCAGATCTTCACATGAGTCTTGTACAGTGTGCCACAAATGTGTCCTCGAGCGACTATCATAGCGCCTCTTGACAATTTCCATGTGCCTTTACTGAAATGACTATCATAGCCCTGTTTGTCGAGAGCTATCCCAGAAAGTAAATTCAGCCGAAGATCTGGCACATGGCGGACATCCTTCAGAGTGATTGTGCTCCCGGAACTTGTCTTTATCCTGACATCTCCAATTCCGACAATCTCAGCGGAACTGGAATTTCCCATCTTCACAACTTCAAAGTCACCAGCTTTGTATGTTGTGAAGTATTCATTGTATGGAGTCACGTGGTAGGAAGCTGCAGTATCTACCACCCATTCTGTTTCTTATCGTGAGACGTGAAGGCATGTCTCATCATGGGTTGAACAATAAGCTACTTCACCAGAGATAGTCACTAATGTTTCTCCACCCTTATTCTTCGGCTGTGAACTGCTTTGACCTTGTTCCTCTTTCAATCTATAGCAGTTCTTCTTCATATGTCCCTCTAATCCACAATGATGGCATTTATATGTTGGTTTTCTGCCATCAGCTGACATGCCCCTGCTCTTGCTTCTGCCTCTACATTTATTTTTGCTACTCATTCGCTGTCTCCCCCGATTCTATGTGACAAAGGCATGGGTCTGATATGTGCCCATGTCCTTTCTCCTTGCCTCTTCACTGAATAGGGCATCCTTGACCATTGACATGGTAAGTTTGCCATTCGGGGTTGAGTTGCTGAGTGTTACTACCAGCGTTTCCCAACTATCGGGAAGGGAACTAAGTAGCAGTAGCGCCTGAACTTCATCGCCAAGCGGCATCTCTATAGAAGATAACTGGTTGACCAAGCTCTGGAACTCACTGGTATGCTCGGCAACTGAAGTTCCACTTTTGAGCTTCATGTTGACTAAACGCCTCATCAGCGGGGCTTTATTCCAAGCAGTCTTGGCCTGATACATGTCCTTCAACTTTTTCCAGAGGACATATGCGTCTGTCTCTTGTGCAACATGGTGGAAGACACTATGATCAATCCATTGACGGATCTGACCAATAGTTTTTCGGTTTGATTTCTTCCACTCTTTCTCTTTGGCAGAATCAGGGTTTATACCCTTCAATTCAATAGGATCGAACAAATCCTTACAGCTGAGGAGATCTTCCATTCGAGGTTTCCACAACGTGTAGTTTGTGGCTGTGAGCATAATCATAGCTCCGGAAGATGATGTTGACTCTTCTGTAGACATTATCACCTTACAAATAATTTTTTAACACAAACGGGGTTGAATTTTAGAAAACAGAGATCACCGTTACGTCCGGAACGGTTGAAAATGGTGGAATAGACACTTCGCGGCTTAACTTCCACTTACGGGGCAAAATTATAATTTTTATAAACTTCACGGACCAAAAATGAAATTCTGAAAATTTCAGGGACCAAATTGTAAAATTTCAGAATTGCTACAGTACCTTGCTGCAGTGCCGCCAGTTGCTACAGTGAATTGCTACAGTGATCGTCTTCTCCGGCGAAAATTCCGGCACCGGTCGTCTTCTCCGGCAAGATTCCGGCGAGTTGACCAAACTTTGACCGCGTTTTCTGGGCTTGTTATAACTCCGTTTAAGTCGTCGTTTTTTGCGTTGGACTCCGTTCGACGAGACGAATCCAATGGTACACTAAAAATTGAATTTTGAGAAAACTTTAGAAGACCCAAAAACTCAACCAACGTCTCTAACCAAGCTCTTGATACCACTTGTTAGGAAGAGATGATCGCCTGGACGTTGGGAGATACAAATTTGAGAGAAAAACAACTCTATTACTCACAAGAATAGATTTACAGAGTATTACAAAACTCTTACAAAAAAAAAACTCTCAAACTCACACACTCTCTAGGTTGTGATTACACTTCTCTGAGTGATTTGAGATGATTTACAACTGAGGTTTGCACCTCTATTTATAGTAAAAATTCTATGGCGGTGGAATGGTGTGAACGGAGAAGGTTGGCGGCCGTCATCGTCATCAACTTTGCTACTTTCATATGAGTTGTCAAGGTTGCCTACTTTGAATATCTAGAAGGTGGGCTTCTAGATTGTAGGCTGGAAATCTTCATTTGTGACATAAGAATTCTGTCAAATGAAGATTCAATGGCTTTTCGGCTGCTACCGGGAATTGTTCTCTACATATATTGTAAAAAAGCATTAATAAGCATTCCTGAATATAAGCAAAAAAGGTTTTTTAATACATGAACACATAAAATTGATAGAATGTTTAGTAGTTCATTGCATTAATAATTCAAAATCACTTATCTAGTAACTTTTGATTTGTGTAACCCGTTGATTATCGATCACAGGTTATGGTATTACCCCTAAAGAAAAATAGTTTATCTTGACTATCTTTAACATGGTGAGTAATAACCTTGATTAACCAATTACATATTAACCGGTTCATGTTTTCTAAAATAGTTAAAAAGCCATCGAAAGTGAGTCTATCCAACTCTTACCACAAATTATAAGTTAGCAAACCCATCCATTTTACACTTGAAGAACATGCATATTACTATGTATCAGTGTGACTTATGTATGAGGCAAGTATATATAAAATTACCCGATTCAGTGGTATTAGTACAGAATACGATACGTATCAGTCTTGTTTCGACGGCTGAAAAATACTCTTCCTGATTCAAGTGAGACAATCCTATTTGTTTCAGCCTGTATCACAGATCACCTGTTAGTAGACCCGCCCATTTTGCACATAAACAACTTGCACCCATCAAAATATTATCAAATTGACTAAAGTATAAGGTAAGTTTATAGTTAAAATCACTTAATTTATTGGTACCCTAATAAAAGTTATAATGCATACAATGAAATTCCAATTGGATTGCCACAACATGTCTGAAGAAGGAAACTCTTAACATATACTCAACTGTGACATGGAGATTCTAGAATTATAGCTTTAACATCTACAATGAAAGGAGAAACCATAGCGATAAAATTTTCAGCCATAAATACGGATTTTGCTTAACTGCTGCTGATGATTATTTACATATAAACAGACTACCTCTTTATTGTTAGGTGTAAAATAGATGAGCCACGTTTCACGCATTATGTGAATATGAATCAACCTAGTTAACATTTTGACTCTTGTTAGATGTAATATTTGGTAGTCAACTAAAGATACATGTACTACAATAAGTTGTAATAATTATAAAAAATGAAACATATAAGAGTAGTCAAACCTTCATAGGTCACAACTCACAAGTCACCATAACTGAGCTCGTTATGTGGTCCTTAAGACTCCTCGTCGTATTTAAGATTGGTCTATAAACATCTGAAAAACACACAACAACAACAATACCCAATCCAGCATATGCGAGTTATAGGGGAGGTGAGATGTAGACAATTCTTCCTCTACCTTAGCTATAATAGAAGAGAAGTCGTTTCTCTAACCACGAGTCGAGAAAAAAAAAATCTCCACCCACAGGTTGAGAAAGTCATCCCCTCTCTACTCCAGGGTAGAGAGATTGCTTCCGTGAGGACCTACGGCCTAAAAAATAGATAAATAAAAATTAAATAAATAAAGAGACGCCATGGGAATGGTAAAAATCAAATTTTCATGGGTATTAAAGTCATGATCACTACATATAATTAGTTGTACAAAGCAAAATACAAAATTATTTAAAATAATCAACACACAAAATTATATTATAAATTGAACATAAGCTATGAACTTTAATTAAAATTAGCAACTACAATATTTAGCAAACTTGAATGGCATCATAAAACATACCTTTATTTATGCTGAAAAATACGCTCAAATGAAGAATCGTCCTACACAACAATAGATATTTTTGAATGTTGTCACATTTATTAATTATTCTCAATAGCTTTTACTAGTTATCGAACTCTCGCTTCGCGCCGGGGGTTCGGTTTTCAATGTATTTTATTGCGTTTAATAAAATTAATTTGTGGTTAACGATGATGTCGTTGAAGCGCAACTCGAGTCGAACTAAAATGTATAACCCGTGAGAGATTTAAATGTTATTTTAAATTAACAATATATGTGCATCTCCGCGTTTCGCTATGGAATTGTCGACTTTTAAAAATTTAACGCAAAATCAACGTGTATGAAAAGTACCCCAAATATTTAGCGTTTTTTAAAAAGCGTCCGTTTTGCGTATAGCTAGTGACATTGTGTTCCTAAAATTATTTCGAGTTTAACGATAGTGTCGAAAAAATTTAACTCATTGCGAGCGAGAAGATATGACCCGTTGAATATTTGGGTGGAGTTTATTTAAGATTTTTTTATGAAAATGGTTATTTGACACTTTACCCACTGTTTGGGGGTCGATTTGAATTTTTCAAAAAAGTTTGAAAAGTTTTGTTGGTAAAATGAAATGTAGTTAAAAATAAAAATAAAAAGTCAAGAATACCTCTAATTACTATTCATAACTTTTGTCTATTATTTAATATATGTATATGTAATATGTAAATGTAAATGTAAATTAGCTCCTCTTACTCGGCTTCTGACTTAATCAACTTCTTAATTGAACGATACCTACATAGACGAAAAATATACATAATATTAGAAAAAGAACAAACACGATATTGGACAAACTTTGAAATATTATGCCTTTTGACGATGATTCTCATCCAAAAGTAGATAATCCCGTGTGTAACCATAAAGGGGTAAAAAACAACAATAGTAATAACATCGACTTTACACATGGTTTTATCATGAACTTCTGCATAAACCATAATAATCAAGCAACTCAGCAAAATACTCATTTTTAAGCCTTGAAACCACTGATAACTGCATAGAAAGTGGCAGTAGATTTTGTCCAAAATCCCTAACTAAATCTGAACAGTGACCAATTTACCATTAATCGCTTAAAAATTTAGACTTGGGTTTAGCAATAATTTCTTCTCTTTAAAAGCAATTACCTGAGGACACTGGGAAAGAGGTTTGTTATAAGCATCCACAACATTCGATTAGAAATATCGCTTCTTCGTCGTATTCAAAACATTCGTACGACCATTCGCTTTTGTCTCCATCTTCTCAACATCAATCAATGAATCACTTAATACATATCAATCCAAAAAAACAACAAACACTTGCATCAAGCTTCTTTGTATTCAGATTTAAAAACCACAATACCACCCAAATTGACTCCAAAAAGTCAAATATACATACCATGAACCATCTGATCAACTACAACAATATTCAGTTCTGACCCATTGCACTTACATAAACTGATATGAATACTTGAAGTGGATAACAGGTTCAGTTGAAATGTACATATTCACCCATTCGGTGGTCTCATAAACTGCTCAATGTGGTAACTGATTTGAATACTTAAATTGTTGATGTTAACACAAATTTCTAACATAAAGAATCTAACAAAAATTACGAACTGAAGTGGCATCGAGAAATGTATAGAGACAGTGGAGAACATATATTAGCAGCAATCAAATGACGCTTGTATAAAGTAGAAACACAGTACGTGATAGAAGTTGAAAGAGTAGACGTATCTCCAGCCTGAATTGTGTTGGCAGCCGGTTCAGCTGCAATCGAACAATAGTATATACTAAACCATTAACGATAACAGTAGTATAAGATTTAAATTATACCTTATTAGTAAAATTAGGGATTGAACATGTTTTTGTTTTGATCTTTGATCCTCACGAGTACAAAAATTGTTCGCCTTATGATCCTACAAATACAAAAGTATACAGTTTAGTTTAGTGTTTTTTTTTTTTTTTTTTTACATCAATTAATCTAATGTCAATAATCCCTTATATGAGAAAATCCCTAACCTAATCAAATTTTAAGTATACACATCGCATTTTCATTATCATCATTCACCAGTCAAAACCTAAAGAGCAATTATTATTTTCCGAGAAATGTCAACTTAACCGAGTCAGCCAACTTGTTAGTCTACTTGTTCATCAGCGACAATACACAAACCCTTAATGTATAGGAGGGATTTGAGCATATATTCAATCAACTCATAACTATAATCACCCGAATTCCATATATATTTTCCATCTTCAAAAACCATACATTATTAATACTTGAACGAAAAGTGGTATGTGTGCAAATGGCTAGAATCTAAAACCCTTAACACAAAAAACCAAAACTTTTAAACAATTATCAATTACCCAATTCATTTAATTCAAAGACAAACAGTCACTTAAAAAAATACAAATGACCCATTTAAGCACACATCTTACCCGTCCATATCGCCAGTCGGATCAGTCTCAAGATACTGACTAAAACGATCTTTCATCACTTCAAATTATGATTGATTTGGGGCTAAGCATGTCTGCAGCTTTCTTCTCCCTAAAAATTTCTTACGAAGCTATATATAATAATAAGCAAAAGAAGATACCTGTTGAATAAAATAAAAATAATTAGGAATTTGAAAAACACACAAAAAAAAAATACATATAAAATTAGTGCCTATCATCTATCTATATATTCTATATCTAATAAAAAAAAGTTATATCAAAGATTTAAAGAGGTTTTTACCAGCATGTTGCCGCATAAAAATGACACCAAGCATATGCCGTAAATAATGATAGTAATCGGTTGTTGGCATTATCAAACAATCAAACGATGAGAAAGGATTTAAGATCTCAAACACGGTCATTGTCATCAAGTACGATCTAGATTTTTCTGCTTCAAAAAAAAAAAAAAAAAAAAAAAAAAAAACCATTAACATACATGATTACATTTCCATTGGATGTAAAAAAAAATTGCAACAAATGTTAAGCTCATTGAATGAACACATGGAAAGCTTATGATTACTTTTGGAAAATAACATAAGATTCATGAAGTAAATAACGTAACACTTTAATAAAATATAAACAATGTTAAAAATGAGAACCTGCATCTTCTTTGTTATCCTTGACCCTTTCCAACAATGCACTTCAAGCACACTCAGGAATCATACGGTAACCTGAAAATAAGGGCAAGCATGCCAAATTTACATATAAATAAGTCAAAAAAATGAGAGCTCAGCAGATCCTCAAATATATCTGTTGATATATTCTTAAATGAAATGGTAAACACGAATTGAGCGAGCTTATCACCCAATATTTTTCTCTTCTTCCGGAATCTGATGTAAAAAACAAACCAAAAGAAATCAAATTAGCATTAAAGTTTCTTGTCCAACCGAAAAAAGATATATAGTCTAGTCATTATATATCATAATTTCCTCGCACGTGAGTAGGTCATCTAAAACAGCTAACCACGCTGGTTTTCACTCAGTTCAAGACTCACACAATAAATTTAATTTTGAATCCTATCTTACTTCCCAAATTACTCTATACATCAAATTACTTAAGATGTCCTACGCTACATGAACTTTGAGACAACTTGCACACAATTTCTAATGAATGTCATTCGAGTTATATAAAGTGGTTTATATTGTTAGAATTGATATCAGCAAACTATAAATATACAAACACATAAATATAAGGAATGTTCAGTACTATAAAAAATGTTGTCGCCTACGAATCGCAGTACTCCCATATCAACTAAAGATTGAACTTTCTTAAAGGTTGTTTAGTAATCTAATTATTAATTTTTGCAACAGGGGCCAATGCTAAAAACCAAAAATGATAATGAAGAGATTGCTACTCTCTACCTATGATATACATAATGAAATGAAAACTATAAATGATGATAAAAAGATTACTCCTTCAAATCATGCTAAAAACTTAAATGATTACCCTGATTCAAAAGAGATTAGGTTTCGAAAAAACACAACATAAGCAACAACGATTGCCAAAATTATTTCTTTTAATTGACTAATAATCGCTAGAACGATCTCATAGATATCCAAAATAACAATGAAAATCACCATCTTGTGTTCTCATCAATTCGTCGACGATTTTGGGCGAAACCGATCATGTTTTCTCATGAATTCGTCGACGATTTTGGGGTAAACGCCTACGGCTTTTTTGTTGAATGTGCTTTTGATTTTGCGGTTTGAATTTTTTTTTGCAAGCAATGATTGAAGATTTAATTGACTGTGAAGAACCATTTTGTTTTACTGAGGAAATAAGTTTGGTTTCCCAACTCTTAGGTTTGAAATGAGAAAGGTATTCCAAAACCCCTATTTTTCTAATTGGCTGCCGAATTTTTTCTTTAATGAAGGGTATTTTAGTCTTAACAATGCTAAACATTGTGATTATGGGTTGGTTATTTTAATGGTGTAGATTATATAGAGGATTAAAATTTGATGGCTAGGATTAGAGGATTTTTTTTATATGACCTCATTTAATTTTTGTTATTATATATAGTATAGAGTATAGATATAGATAGATATAGAAGTATAGATAGATATACAAGTATAGATATAGATATAGATATACAAGTATAGATATAGATATAGATAGAAGTATAGATAGATAGATTATTATTATAATTTTAAATTAGATAACAATATATAATGATAATTATTATAGGAAATAATAATAATAATAATAATAATAATAATAATAATAATAATAATAATAATATAATCTCTCTCTATCCCTCCCCCTCCTCTATATATATATATATATATATATATATATATATATATATATATATATATATATATATAGGTAGAATCAAGAGTGAAGTAACCAATAGGGGGAAGTAGGAGGAAGCAAATTTTTTTTTTTTTTGAAAAAACTTTGTTCACGAACATTATAGATTGGATGAAAATATGAACATTTAATAAAGACACTTTGTGATAAATGTTTTTATTTTGGCGAAAAAACGCTCGAAGAATTAATATATAACAATTATCGTATTTTTCGAGCGTATGTTGAAGTTTTAGATATTAGGGTTTAGATATTAGGGTTAATAGGGTTTAGATATTAGGGTTTAGAAATTTAGGGTTTAGGGTTTAGATTTAGGATTTAGATTGAGTTTTTAACACGAACGGTTTAGAGTTTAGGGTTTAGGGTTTGGTGTTTTGGGTTTATGGAATAAATCCAACACCAAACCCTAAACCCTAAATCGGGCTAGATTTTACTTCACAAAACATGGAAAAAAAACGTTCACATTTTTCACGAACAATATTATCTTGAATGTTATTTTTGTCGATCGTTTTTCCGCCAAAATAATAACATTCATCACGAAGTGTCTTTTTTAAATGTTCATATTTTCGTGTGATCTTGATGCCTGAAAAAAAAATCAAAAAACGAAAAAAAAATATATTTTTGCTTCCCCCCGCTTCCCCCTATTGGTTACTTCACCATTGATCCTGCCCCTATATATATATATATATATATATATATATATATATATATATATATATAGTAAAAGGATTCGGAGCGAACTTTCGATATGAGCGAACCTAGAGAACCAAAGGAAAAACAAAAGCCCGCTATGATGAACGATAAACATGAATCCAATTCATCAATTCAAGACGTTTTAGATGATGATTCCAACATGAAAGTTGTTTAAAATATTGCATCTAATGCTCGACAATCGTCATTACAACCTGAAACAACATATCTATTATGAATTTGAGTTATAAAGAAATTGTTGACTCCCCCCCCCCCCCCCCAAATCTTCGACTCACGAATTAGAGCTCGAATCTAATAGTTATAATCTGCAACTTTATAGATAGATTCACGAGATAAATCCTAACATAACTACATTTTTAATTTTCGTCATAGACTTGATTTGTGAGATGCATCTACCATATGCACCTAATTTAACTATGTCTTCTAGAATTTGATCATATTACTGGGGTATAATGTGGATTACAAACATAATACTACTGTAATAAAAATTTAAGTTATTTTGTATAAATGATGTAGAAGGTATGCCTTGGAAATAGGCTATCGAGAATAGGCTATGGAGAACCTATATGACCCATTTTACACGTACTGTTGCTTTGACCTATTTGAAATGGAACATCACTCAAATTGACCCACTTGTAATCATCATTAACAATTTATTAAGCCATTTTCTATTTCTTTGTTTCTGCTTATACATGTTCTTTATTTTTTTTATGAAATCGAGATCAGAGTCTTCTCCAATTTAAATGCATAACTTAACTTGTGTATAGATTGAGTTCATTCTGTGGCAAACTGAATTCACTCTGTAGGTAGATTGAGTTCAATCTGTGACAGATTGAGTTCAACCCGCCACAGATTGAACTCAATCTGCCCACAATTTGAACTTAATCTATGACAGATTGAACTCAATCTGTCAACTTGTGTACATATTGAGTTCATTCTGTGGCAAACTGAGTTCACTCTGTAGGTAGATTGAGTTCAATCTGTGACAGATTGAGTTCAACCCGCCACATATTGAACTCAATCTGCCCACATATTGACTTCAGTCTATCACAGATTGAACTCATTCTGCCCACGGATTGAGTTCAATATGTCACAGATTAAGTTCAAATTGTGGATAGATTGAGTTCAATCTGTGAACTGACTGAAACTCAATCTATGCCTCATGAAAAAAAACCCGAAGAACAAAATTTATTTATGTCCACAGACCGAAGTTCAGTATGTGAGCAGACTGAACTTCAGTATGTGGAGTTATATGAGTTCTCTTTCACCTTGGTTCTTTCTAGATCCTCACACTAGCATTCATGTGAGAATATCCTCATATTAAATAGGGCAAATGGCCCGAAAAGGTAACCTAAGTCACCTAACAATCAAGGTAATCCCCAATTTACCTAAGCCCGAAAAGGATTTCGATTTTTAATTTGCTAAAAAAAAGAACTACGATTTGAAAAAGTGTAAAAATTTAGGTAATCTTCGCCAAATTAATTAACGATCTGTAAGTAACTAGAGGGGGGTGAATAGTTACTTGATGTATCTTGATTTGAAGAAAGAGTATTGGTGGTCGGGCATGAAGCGTGATGTTGTTAAGTATGTTGAACAATGCGTCACGTGTTTGCAAGTTAAAGCCGAGCACCAAAAGCCGTATGGTAAGTTACAACCGTTAGAAATCCCAAAATGGAAATGGGAGCACATTACCATGAATTTCATTACAAAGTTACCAAAGACGGCGAGAACCCAATTTGATACGATTTGGGTGATAGTTGATCGATTGACGAAGAGTGCTTTGTTTCTTTCCATTCGGGAAACGATATCGTCGGAGGCTTTGTCAAAGTTGTTTATCAAGAAGGTGATATCGAGACATGAGGTTCCTATATCTATTATTTCGGATCGGGATACTCGTTTCACATCTCGGTTTTGGAATAAGTTTCATGAAGATATGGGTACAAAATTGAGAATGAGCACGGCGTACCATCCTCAAACGGACGGTCAAACCGAACGTACGAATCATACATTGGAGGATATGTTACGGGCATGTATTATCGATTTTGGTGGTAGTTGGGATGAGCACTTACCTTTGGTGGAATTCTCGTAGAATAATAGTTATCATACTAGTATCGGGATGCCACCTTATGAGATGCTTTATGGACGAAGGTGTCGAACTCCGATTTGTTGGGGTGAAGTGGGACAAAGGGAAATCGGGAGTACCGATTTGGTTTTAGAGATGAATAGTAAGATTGAAATGATTCGGACTTATTTGAAAGCGGCTCAAGATAGGCAAAAGTCGTATGCCTATAAACGTAGGCGACTGATCGAGTTCCAAAAGGGTGACAAGGTAATGCTTAAGGTTTCGCCTTGGAAGGGTATTATTCGGTTTCGGAAACGGGGAAAGTTAACTCCTCGGTTTGTTGGGCCTTTTAAAATTTTAGCTCTTGTTAGTGAGGTTGCTTATCGTTTGGAATTACCCGAAGAGCTTGCGGGGATCCATAATACATTTCATGTTTCCCATCTCCGTAAGTGTCTTGCGGATGATTCATCATGGGTGTCATTAGACGAGATTGAGCTAAATAAGAAGTTAGAGTACGTTGAGGAGCCGATTGTAATACTCGATGAAAAGGTGAAAATGTTGAGAAATAAAGAGGTGAGAACTTTCAAAGTTTAATGGCGTCGTAGTAAGGGTTCCGAGTTTACGTGGGAATCCGAAGAGTTTGTTTTGGTTTATCTTCCTGCTTTTCATGCGGCTTGGATTGCGAGGACGCAATCCGGTTCAAGTGGGGGAGAGTTGTAAGATCCTGTTTCTAGCTAAGTGGGACGACGTCCAAAATAGAGGACGATGTCCAATTGTGAAGGACTGGACGCCGTCCAGGATACAGGACGCCTCCAGATGAACTGGCAGACCAGCTGTTTTGCTTTTAGATATTTAAAGGGGGTAGTTTGGTCTTTTCACTTGTTAGACGAATTTAAGACCACAAGATCAGTTCTAGGAGCCTCATTCACTCCACTTTCAACCACCTCATCCTTCCACTTTAAATTCTAGAGAGAGAGGAGAGTTCTAGAGTGAGAGAGCTCAAAACAAGGAGGAAGAAGGTTGATTCGGGTCAAAGTGCGTGTTTTAAAGTTGTTCATCTAGTCCCTAGCTATGTTTTGATTGTGGTGGTAAGTCCTAATCTCGATTTCCATAGTTAATTTAGTTTATGGGTTAGGGTTTGAGTTAGTGATGAACATAAAACCCTTTTGTTTAGTGATTTAGGGGTTTTTGGGTAAGTTTGGGTCATGAGGACTCAAAGATGACTAACCTAGGTTTTGAAATGATAAATGAAGCTTATGAGTCTTAATTTGGTTAGTTAATTGCTAGCACACCTAGATATTATGTAAGTGGGTGTTATTTGTGTATGTGGGTGACCCAAATGGGTGTGTTAACCACAAAATGGGTCAAATGAGTTTTGGGTGACCTAGGTTGTTCAATGAGTATGAAAATGTGATAACCTTGCTTTAAAAGTGTATTAAGACCCTAAATGGCTAGTGTTAGGGTTTTGACAAAGTTGACCTAATATTTGGGTTAAGAGTGCAAATGGGTCGAGATTGCACATGGGTCAAATTGTCACTAGGATGGTGAGTAAGTTGGTTGACCAACTTGATTGTATGATTGACTATATGCATGATGTAATAGGTACGTCACGTTGAAGGTTGCGAGCTTGATTAACTCACCAAAGGCGTTAAGGTGAGTGGAATAATTATACATGTGTGTATGTAATGTATTTACTTGTGCGAAGTGCGATGTGGGTTTTAAGTTCGGGTATGCGATACCACATCGTGTTGGCATGGAATGAGGGTTTAAAGTGTGAAGACCCGTCCTAATCCATCCGGACGAAGTCCATATTGATTATAAACGATTCACAACAGTTGATTACATCGCGAGGTACTTGACCTCTATATGATACATTTTACAAACATTGCATTCGTTTTTGAAAAGACAATCTTTCATTACATCAAAAGTTGACTGCAAGCATACCATTTCATAATATATCTAACTATAATTGACTTAATAATAATCTTGATGAATGCAACGACTCGAATGCAACGTCTTTTGAAATATGTCATAAATGACTCCAAGTAATATCTCTAAGATGAGCAAATGCACAGCAGAAGATTTCTTTAATACCTGAGAATAAACATGCTTTAAAGTGTCAACCAAAAGGTTGGTGAGTTCATTAGTTTATCATAAGGAATCATTTCATAATTTTTAATAGACCACAAGATTTCCATATTTCCAATTCTCATAAACATACGTCCCATGCATAGAGACAAAAATAATCATTCATATGGATTGCACACCTGGTAACCGACATTCACAATATGCATATAAGAATATCCCCATCATTCCGGGATCCTCCTTCGGACATGATATAAATTTCGAAGTACTAAAGCATCCGGTACTTTGGATGGGGCTTGTTGAACCCGATAGATCTATCTTTAGAGTTCGCGTCAATTTGGGTGTCTGTTCCCTAATTCTTAGATTACCAGACTTAATAAAAAGGGGCATATTCGATTTTGATCATTCAACCATATAATGTAGTTTCGATTACTTGTGTCTATTTCGTAAAACAGTTATAAAAAACAGCGCATGTATTCTCAGTCCCAAAAATATATATTGCGAAAGTATTTAAAAAGGGAATAATGAAACTCACGCATATAAATATTGTAAAACAGTTATTAAAACATTGCATATATTCTCAGCCCAAAATTGTAATGAGTAAAAGGGAGCAAATGAAACTCACCTAATGTATTTTGTAGTAAAAATACATATAACGACATTGAACAAGTATAGGGTTGGCCTCGGATTCACGAACCTATATCATTTGTATATATATTAACACGCATAATTGAAATTGAGCAAATTTATATATATACATTTATTAGTCATATCATCTTTATATTAATAACTTATATGTTTCAAAAATATAGTTATGTTTTATGTATTAAGTATAGTTTTATATAACTAATAATTATTTGATAAATTAACATTAATAAATAATAAGTAGGAGTTGTCTCTTTTCATGATAATAATAATAATAATAATAATAATAATAATAATAATAATAATAATAATAATAATAATAATAATAATAAACATAATAAACATAATAATAATTAATGAGTAACTACCTCAAAATTAGGCAAAAAGAAAAGATATACTACCCACGATGGGACTCGAACCCAAGACCTCTCGTTCCATGCCAACACCCCTAAACCATCCATCCATCCATGCTTTTCTTGTTTATTACATGACTAATACCTCTATAATTCGTATTACGTTTTATTTTTCCTCCTCTCTTTCATTAACTCGATCAGCTCATCACCATCATTATTCTAACTCTCGGCCCATGGTAGTTCCTAAGCCCAACAACCATAAAATTCGGCCCAACTGATTTACAGAACCCACTTAACTAATCCACGGCCCAATTGGAGTTTGGCCCAACAGAAACTTGGTGATAAATATAAAAATAAATCGTGGAGGTCTAGTTTCGAACTTAGGACCTCCCGTTCCCTTATCACGCTACAAACCATTACTCTCTGTTACCTTCTGAAATAATCCGACCCTTTAAATCGTATTAACCCTTAATACATGTTTATCATCTTCATCTATCTCACTATCATTTACCATCACCATTATATCCTTATTAACATCATCCCACTATCATCATCATCGTTCATCATGGTTTCATTCATCATTGTGAACCATCATCATCATCATAATCATCTTACGAGTTTATCATCATCATTTTTCATTTAAATCATCATCATCATCGTTAATACCGAGTTCATCTCTTCCTATTATCACCATGTACCATTATCATCACCATCATAGAGTCATATCATCATCACATTCCTTCGCTTAACCATTAGCAGCAGCAGTAATAAAGTAGTTGCAATATGATGGCCGAACAAAGAAGGAAAGAAAAAAAAAATATAACGTGAATAAAGAGAAAAATTTTATAGCAGTGGCGTAAAAGCAACAATATATGGGGTTCTTGTGTAGGAAAAGAAAATAGACAAAATACAGAAGTTGTCGTACGGGTTTGGTAATCATAACTGGCTGTGTGAGTTGCAAACAAGAGGTGATGTTTATGGTTGTTTTGAGTATTATCAAAATAGAAGTAAGAGACCATGTGTAGTCGACTGTTTTAGTTGATTGGTGGTTTGATGGCTAACACAGTTGCAACACTAACGGTTTACAGCAGAACACGATCAACAACTTCAGGTGTAGAAACCGTTCGATTGCAACAGGAATCAAAAAAATATATATATGGTGAAGGTTGTTTCAATGATGGCGGTTATGGTGGAAAGATACACGATGGTGGTGATCATGGGTGGTTACAGGTGGTCATGGATGGTGGTTGTAGGATGTACTAGGCGGCGGCGATGGCTGTAGTGGTAGTGGTGAAGATGGCCGATGCTTTCTGTGTACTTCTTCTCAATCTCACATACATATACATATTACTTATAAGATGTTATATATTAAATATAATATTAATAATAATTATAATATAATAATTATAACTTTTAACATGTGTTTGGTGAAACATGCTGTAAACCACTTCACTGATTCATTCTGCCGACACTCCCCACGGTCCCGTGTATCGTGCACTATTTGAAATCAGGGGCGAATAAAAGTCTTCGGAAAAATCCCAAAATTTTAATTTAAGTATCTTTATTTATTTAGGTCATTATGGTATAAAGTTTGGTCATTAACTTATTAAATAAAAATTACATCAACTGTCCCTCTCATTTATGGGTAAAATACAAAAAGTGTTAAAACTTAACAAATAGTTCCTATTTATATTTTTAATAAACCTAAAATTTATAGAACTCATTTTCGTATCACCGTTTATTTTAAAATTAAATAAGTATTAATTTAACTTGATTAATATCAATCGAAACATCAAACGAGTATTACAATCATTAAATATTTATTTTTAATATACTTTATTTATATATAGAGATATATTTTAAATAATAATTATTATAATATCCTATTTTTATTTTATTAATTTTAAATAACAACAACATATAATATTTCAAATTTTATTTCGAATTATTATTTATATATACATGCACACATATCTATTTATAATTAATTGTTCGTGAATCCTTGGAAATGGTCGAAGTCAAATGAATCTACAAAAATAGTTCAAAAATATTGAGACGCAACATAACAGACTTTGCTTATCTTGTCGAAACTATACAAGATTTAAGTTTAAATTTGGTCGGAAATTTTTGGGTCGTCACAGTACCTACCCGTTAAAGAAATTTCGTCCCGAAATTTGATTGGGATGGTCATGACAGACAATAAATATGTTTTCATGACTCATATAACCTGATAAATAGAGTTTCATTACCATTGAGTAATACGGATAAAATAATTTGATTACGCGAGAAGTATAAGTGAAGCTATCACAAAAGAGTGAATTGAGTAAATGTAGATTCGTCATATCTCTTGATGTAGATAGGATTGAATTTAGAAAATAAGGTGTGTCTTAACTTTTGACGTTGTCTTGGTTGAATTCCGGAATTCAAAGGATTTAAAAAAAAAAAACTTCGAAATCCAAAAGATTTGATTCTTCGGCGATTAAGGAAATTAGGATCTCTATAATTAAATACGGTGATCTGCCTCTATTGCTTTGTCTGGTATCTCCACTATAAATGAACTTCTTCCGTTCCATTATTTTCCACTTCTATATTCAATCCTAAGTTCAAAAGATTGTAAAAATGTTTAATCCAGTTTTGATTCTTGTTCTTATCCTCACTATCGCAACAATCATTCTCCTTTTCCAACTTCCACCAGAGGAATTTGCTTTTTTTTTTCTACTCCGCCCTTGGGGTTATAGTGTTTTTAATTCTCCCGTGTCTTTATGTTGCGATAAACATTGATGTACACGGTTTGTAATTCCTGTGTTTGTGATCAGCTTTATATTTTCCTTTATTCTTCGGAACTCCATGCTCTTGTTTTCTCTTCCCAACTCCAAGTCAAGCGAATAATGGTCTAGAATTCGTAGATATAGAGTTTCGAATGATTAAATTGTTCTAAGCAGGAAAGAACGTGATAGCACGATTTGATTTTAAAATTTATCAACATCACGGAAGATAGATCCATCAAGAATACATTTTCTTGATATGTTCAGAAGTTATGTAAAATGAAGAGTTATGTAACATGACACATGATGACGGTATGATCTACTGTGAACCATCATCACGTTTCATTAGAAACTCAGCATGACTTACTGTAATATAATCACGTTGATCAAGTGTCATTATATTATACTAACTCGTGCATCAGTTCCCAACACTACTTCAAAAACATTCATATTTTAGACTCGAAAGTTTACAGAATATAAAAACTAACAGTTTCTATATGATGTAACACTGATAACGTGAAAAGATAATAATCTTGGACGAGAATATTTATGAAAATATCTTCAAAAATTATCGAAGATATTTATGATGATATTTTGGAATTTCTAAGTTCGATGGTTGATGAAGGAAGATTTTCTGCAAGGTTTTAACATGAGTACGGAGCAAGATATTCACTAAAAATTTCATCAGATTCAGAATTACCTGGATTCTTTGAATATAGGGTTTGACCCTTGTATTTGTCCTTGGTCTCCTTCGTGGTTAGCTCAATCCATTTTCCAGTTCCAACTTTTCTGAGCTTTTCCAACATACTATTCTTTATCATCAAACTTCCGATGATTAAGGTCGTTTACGATTGTCTATGGTTTCTGCTGCTTCATTCAGCTTTTTCAACATTCAGAGTATTGATTTGTGACTGAGTGCTTTTCAGAATTTCAGAATGAGAGATCATAATTTTAAGAAATAAATGTCATACATATAACTGTTGATGTAGATATGCTGTGAGTTTTCAAAGTACTGATTGTTGATTTCTCGGTATTTGGTATGGCAGTTCTCTTTACAAGATGCGGATGGGTATATGATAGGGCTTTAATGAACAATTATAATGGTTTTTCGGAGATAAACTTAAGTTAATGAATAATGAATTTGCTAGTAATTTTAATGCTAATGTGGTGGTATATAAACGGTTCTCTGGTAACGATGATGAATGGGTAATCTTTATAATAAGGTTTATTCGAATGAAAAATTGAAGTGGATTTGTTGGAGCTGTGACAAAATTGGCTAATTGTGAAAAAGAAGTGCAATCTTATTTTGGGTGATAATAACACTAAGGAATTAGCACAACTACGTGTTAAACGTTTACTCATGTTCCGAGGGTTTTCAGGTGCATAACTATATGCATAAATCTTTCCTTCCGTAAATAAAGTGCGGTTGGTTCATCCTTTCGATCGAGGAGTTTTCAAGAATCATGAAAGATTTGAACGCAGATTGTAATTGTCAAGATTTAAACGAGGTTTAAGATGAAATCAAGCGGCAAACTTGAAGAATTGTTTAGTTTCATATGTTATAATCAATATTTTAATTCATTTTAATTGTCCAATGTTATTAGTCCACAGTCGATAGTCCACTAATAATAGTCCAATAATTCATATATAGTTTAATATATTATATTCGAATTAATTAATACGTGTCGTGACCCGTATACGTCTCAGACTCGATCACAACTCAAAGTATATATATTATTATAGAATCAACCTCAACCTCGTATAGAGAACTTGATCATTACTGCATATAGAGTGTCTATGGTGATTCCAAATAATATATATAGATGCGTCGATATGATATGTCAAAACCTTGTATACGTGTCCCGATATTTAAAGTGCGTAAAATAAATAACAGAAAATAAATGACGATAAATAAAGTACGTAAAGTAAATAACAGAAATTAAATGACGATAAATAAAATTGCGATAATTAAATTGCGATAAATAGAATGTAATCAGTTAGCTAGGAACAGTTAGCTAGGATTTTGTTAGCGTGGTTTCTTAACAAAAATTCATATTGTTAATTAGTCTGTTTCTAATCAATTTTTATTGTGTCCATTATTTCTTCATTATGCCACTTGTTGAATTCTGATAGATTAAAATCTAAATATGAAATTGAATAAAAATGGTTATTCTGTGGTGAACGGATACGTATATCGATGGATGTAAGTAGGATCGTAAATGACTGTTAAATCAGCTTCGAAGAACGTACAATGTAACTTATTAATGTGAAATTTAAATAGTCCTCGGGTATTACCTACCCGTTAAAATATTTTCACCATTAACAGTTTGTACAAGAGAATTTTTAATTACAATCTTTATGAAAACATATGTACATATATATTTTCTTCAGATGTATTCATGGATTTAATAAGTTAATATGATATTAAACTCATTTGCTTTTCGGTTGGAACTAGAATAAATAATCTCTAAAACTTTAGAGATTACATATTCGCCATGTCGAACGAAAATAAATGAGGTAGAACGAAGATCATACTCGAAGTACATATGATGATATTGAAGCATGGATTGTTGATGGTACTGGTGCTGTTATTGATTGTACTGTTGGTGCCGGTGATGTTGCTGAAGCTGGTACATTTTGCACCATATTCTCCGAATTGAATATTCGAGCGCGAAGTTCGTTGACTTATTACTCCAGGATGATTATCGGTCAGAACGAGCGGATGAATAAGGTTCAGAATTGTAGATAGAATATAATCTTGTCGAGGTATCCTGGAAATGAGACTGAAAATGGTGTCTCGAACAGGTTCGCCGGTAAACGCTTCAGGTTCATTGTCAAGAGGTGAATTTGGTTGATGAAAGGGATTGCCTTCTGTGCGTTTCCATTTATTAAGTTAACAACGAACCCATCAGATGAATTGATAATGGCTTATTGGTTGATTCATGCCGATGACGCTGTTTTCAGAGCTTAGATTAACATCTATGTCGGAATAGCTGTCGGAATAACTATCGGAATAGCTATTGGAATCTAAGGGACTCGAACTGGTTGCAGTATTCATCTCGTACGATCAGATGAAGGATTTTTGATAAGAAATAGATTATAGGATGTAGATTAGTACCCTGCAATACATAATTTACATATGCATATATAATACTAAAATCCCATAAGTTACGGAGGAATCTACGGAAGTTGTCAGGCAAAGTTACAGTAACAGATACGCTAAGATATGAAGTAGCAGATACGCTAAGATATGAATTTTGTCTATACACTATTCATGCAGTCAATGCAGTAAAATGTGTCTAGACTAAGAATGATAAGCAAGTGATTCTCTAAGAATGATAAGCAGGTAATTTTTGACACAAAATGATAAGCAAAACTTTTGACATGCAGACACGGTCAAAGTCCAGACTCACTAATGCATCCTAACGACTTATCAGTTAGACACACTAATGCAGATATGGTTCGCTAAGACCACCGCTCTGATACCAACTGTGAAGACCCGTCCTAATCCATCCGGACGAAGTCCATATTGATTATAAACGATTCACAACAGTTGATTACATTGCGAGGTACTTGACCTATATATGATACATTTTACAAACATTGCATTCGTTTTTGAAAAGACAATCTTTCATTACATCAAAAGTTGACGGCAAGCATACCATTTCATAATATATCTAACTATAATTGACTTAATAATAATCTTGATGAACGCAACGACTCGAATGCAACGTCTTTTGAAATATGTCATAAATGACTCCAAGTAATATCTCTAAGATGAACAAATGCACAACGGAAGATTTCTTTAATACCTGAGAATAAACATGCTTTAAAGTGTCAACCAAAAGGTTGGTGAGTTCATTAGTTTATCATAAGGAATCATTTCATAATTTTTAATAGACCACAAGATTTCCATATTTCCAATTCTCATAAACATACGTCCCATGCATAGAGACAAAAATAATCATTCATATGGATTGCACACCTGGTAACCGACATTCACAATATGCATATAAGAATATCCCTATCATTCCGGGATCCTCCTTCGGACATGATATAAATTTCGAAGTACTAAAGCATCCGGTACTTTGGATGGGGCTTGTTGGATCCGATAGATCTATCTTTAGAGTTCGCGTCAATTAGGGTGTCTGTTCCCTAATTCTTAGATTACCAGACTTAATAAAAAGGGGCATATTCGATTTCGATCATTCAACCATATAATGTAGTTTCGATTACTTGTGTCTATTTCGTAAAACAGTTATAAAAAACAGCGCATGTATTCTCAGTCCCAAAAATATATATTGCGAAAGTATTTAAAAAGGGAATAATGAAACTCACGCATATAAATATTGTAAAACAGTTATTAAAACATTGCATGTATTCTCAGCCCAAAATTGTAATGAGTAAAAGGGAGCAAATGAAACTCACCTAATATATTTTGTAGTAAAAATACATATAACGACATTGAACAAGTATAGGGTTGGCCTCGGATTCACGAACCTATATCATTTGTATATATATTAACACGCATAATTGAAATTGAGCAAATTTATATATATATATTTATTAGTCATATCATCTTTATATTAATAACTTATATGTTTCAAAAATATAGTTATGTTTTATGTATTAAGTATAGTTTTATATAACTAATAATTATTTGATAAATTAACATTAATAAATAATAAGTAGGAGTTATCTCTTTTCATGATAATAATAATAATAATAATAATAATAATAATAATAATAATAATAATAATAATAATAATAATAATAAACATAATAATAATTAATGAGTAACTACCTCAAAATTAAGCAAAAAGAAAAGATATACTACCCACGATGGGACTCGAACCCAAGACCTCTCGTTCCATGCCAACACCCCTAAACCATCCATCCATCCATGCTTTTCTTGTTTATTACACGACTAATACCTCTATAATTCGTATTACGTTTTATTTTTCCTCCTCTCTTTCATTAACTCGATCAGCTCATCACCATCATTATTCTAACTCTCGGCCCATGGTAGTTCCTAAGCCCAACAACCATAAAATTCAGCCCAACTGATTTACAGAACCCACTTAACTAATCCACGGCCCAATTGGAGTTTGGCCCAACAGAAACTTGGTGATAAATATAAAAATAAATCGTGGAGGTCTAGTTTCGAACTTAGGACCTCCCGTTCCCTTATCACGCTACAAACCATTACTCTATCTGTTACCTTCTGAAATAATCCGACCCTTTAAATCGTATTAACCCTTAATACATGTTTATCATCTTCATCTATCTCACTATCATTTACCATCGCCATTATATCCTTATTAACATCATCCCACTATCATCATCATCGTTCATCATGGTTTCATTCATCATTGTGAACCATCATCATCATCATAATCATCTTACGAGTTTATCATCATCATTTTTCATTTAAATCATCATCATCATCGTTAATACCGAGTTCATCTCTTCCTATTATCACCATGTACCATTATCATCACCATCATAGAGTCATATCATCATCACATTCCTTCGCTTAACCATTAGCAGCAGCAGTAATAAAGTAGTTGCAATATGATGGCCGAACAAAGAAGGAAAGAAAAAAAATATAACGTGAATAAAGAGAAAAATTTTATAGCAGTGGCGTAAAAGCAACAATATATGGGGTTCTTGTGTAGGAAAAGAAAATTGACAAAATACAGAAGTTGTCGTACGGGTTTGGTAATCATAACTGGCTGTGTGAGTTGCAAACAAGAGGTGATGTTTATGGTTGTTTTGAGTATTATCAAAATAGAAGTAAGAGACCATGTGTAGTCGACTGTTTTAGTTGATTGGTGGTTTGATGGCTAACACAGTTGCAACACTAACGGTTTACAGCAGAACACGATCAACAACTTCAGGTGTAGAAACCGTTCGATTGCAACAGGAATCAAAAAAATATATATATGGTGAAGGTTGTTTCAATGATGGCGGTTATGGTGGAAAGATACACGATGGTGGTGATCATGGGTGGTTACAGGTGGTCATGGATGGTGGTTGTAGGATGTAGTAGGCAGCGGCTATGGCTGTGGTGGTAGTGGTGAAGATGACCGATGCTTTCTGTGTACTTCTTCTCAATCTCACATACATATACATATTACTTATAAGATGTTATATATTAAATATAATATTAATAATAATTATAATATAATAATTATAACTTTTAACATGTGTTTGGTGAAACATGCTGTAAACCACTTCACTGATTCATTCTGCCGACACTCCCCACGGTCCCGTGTATCGTGCACTATTTGAAATCAGGGGCGAATAAAAGTCTTCGGAAAAATCCCAAAATTTTAATTTAAGTATCTTTATTTATTTAGGTCATTATGGTATAAAGTTTGGTCATTAACTTATTAAATAAAAATTACATCAACTGTCCCTCTCATTTATGGGTAAAATACAAAAAGTGTTAAAACTTAACAAATAGTTCCTATTTATATTTTTAATAAACCTAAAATTTATAGAACTCATTTTCGTATCACCGTTTATTTTAAAATTAAATAAGTATGAATTTAACTTGATTAATATCAATCAAAACATCAAACGAGTATTACAATCATTAAATATTTATTTTTAATATACTTTATTTATATATAGAGATATATTTTAAATAATAATTATTATAATATCCTATTTTTATTTTATTAATTTTAAATAACAACAACATATAATATTTCAAATTTTATTTCGAATTATTATTTATATATACCTGCACACATATCTATTTATAATTAATTGTTCGTGAATCCTTGGAAATGGTCGAAGTCAAATGAATCTACAAAAATAGTTCAAAAATATTGAGACGCAACATAACAGACTTTGCTTATCTTGTCGAAACTATACAAGATTTAAGTTTAAATTTGGTCGGAAATTTCCGGGTCGTCACATAAAGTTCGGGTATGCGATACCTCATTATTATGTGTGTGTGCGGGCGTGAAGTGTGGGTTTTAAGTTCGGGTATGCGATACCACATTTCACGTGACGGGTGAGTTTTAAGTTCGGGTATGCGTTACCAGCCAAGGGACTAGTGATGCATACTAGTGGCGTCTGTGTGGCTAACGGTTCATTCACGAGAATCGTTCCCTTTGTATTTTGGTTAACCATGGTTATATGTTGTAGTATATCATATTGTATGGTTTGTGTTATGTGCTATCATTTGTACTAGCTCGTGATATCGGGGATTTAGCGTGTACTTTGAGATGGTTTGCTAATTTAACATGCTAGCGTGTATGAGATATTTGTGTAAGTGATTGCAAGTAAGTAGGTTATATATATATATATATATGTGTGTATAATTATTGCATTCACTAAGCGTTTTGCTTACCCTCTCGTTGTTTACTCTTTTTAGGTTCCGGCGTGGACAAGGGTACGGGTGTTTATTTGGATTAGTGGCCTCCCGCTTTGTGTTGGATAGGGGATGCTTTTGGGAAGTTTGACTTTTGAAGTTTAACCGAGATTGTGGGTAGTTTAACCCCAAATACCATGCTCTAGGTGTCGTTTGGAAATTAAACTCTTATGGTCGAAACTTGTATTTCTAGAACGGAATTCGTAAAACGGCTGATGTGGGCCCGATGTTGTAAAACTCGATCTTATGGTGGAAATAACTTAGTTTTACTTATATTAACATGTTGTGAAAAGCGTTTCGTTTAAAAGTGACGGGAAGTGGGTTTTCCGCTCATGTAAGTTGGACCCCGAAAGCAGAAATCTGCAGTTCATTTGGACGCCGTCCAAGATTCTTGGACGCCGTCCAGCACTTCAGAACTGGACGCCGTCCAGATATACTGCGTCAGAAATTTTTTTAGGCTTGTTTTTGGTATAACGAGGGTTGGGTCGTTACAAATGGTATCAGAGCATGGTCTAAGGGATTTAGGCGACTTGAGATAGGTGCCTAGACTTAGACTTTATTGTGTATGCATTTTATGCGGGACTTGTAGGAGACGGGTCGGACCGGGTTTGGTTAGTGCTTAGGTTTATGTGAACTAACCTTGCCTAATTTTTTTATTTTGTGTTTGCAATCATCAAGCGAGATAGACGTTGTACTAGCAAGTTAATGCAACGTGCTCGTGTAACAATGACTAGCTACCATTGTTACGGGTGCAAATCGTGTCAAACAAGCAATGTACGACGAGTATTGAGCAAGATGGGGTGGTTTGGTGTACGTATGTCGTTCTCATTTGATCCGTTGTTTAATTTATTTCGTTTTATAGAATGAGGATGAGAAACGGACACGATACCAATGACGGGGGTACGAGTGAAGATGCCGAGTTCACGGCCAAAGTCGAGGCCATCCTTAAACGTCAAAAGGCGGAATTTCTTAACGATGTCCGAAAGGTTTTCCAAGAATCGGTTGATGGGCAAGTAACCGAGTTAATCAATGAGCGAATGAATGCCGCGATCGAAGAGGCATAAGAAGCTAGAAACATTTATCCACGGGGTGAAGGAGGTTATGGTGTAACGACCCGCACTTTTTCAATCGTTCTATACTTATAAGATTAATATTTACATAAATTAAACCTTACCAACATGATAAGCAATCCAAATTGTCGAGACTTATGTTTTTCGAAAAGAGTTTTACACAACGTTTGACCGTCTAGTTTGACCGATGATATCACGAACTATACAATATATGATAATTATACGTTTGTGTATATATATGTATATATACATATTTAACATGACCTAAGAATGTTTTAATATCTCATTTTGTATTAATAACAATAAGTTATAAGTATATTTTGAAACTACTAACTTAAGTTTTCAAAACGATAACCATACGTAACGTTATTTGACTTAAATACTTATGACCTATAATGTTTATACATATATCGTATAAGTAATGTATTTAATCACTTTTAAAGACTTAAATACATAAAACAATATAAGTATATTTACAAAAGATAGCTATATTTGAATCCTCGTTCCGTTTTCTCAAAGATTTCTATACGTATACCTAGGGTATATGTACCCGTATCATACGCAGCTTCTAGATGTATTTACTATTGGTATATACTAATAAAAATCTGTTCCTTAGCAGCCTTAAATGATTAAGAAACATGTGGAACCAACCATTTGTCAAGTAGCATGAATTATTTAGCAAGAAAACAAAGTTAGGTATCTTTTTTTTCCTTTATAACCTAAAAACGTTTTTATGCATGCACACCATTTCTTCACCCCATTTTCTCATACTTACACTCCCATTTCTCTCTCAAAATACTCTTAACTTCATACTTGATCATCTCCAAGCATTTTCCCCATCATTTAGCTTCAAAAACATCACTTAATCACCATAAGAAAACCCTTACAAAAACACTTCAAGAATCCTTCCAAGAACACAAACTTACTTCCAATCTTTCATCCAATTCCATCACCCTTTTAGTTCTAGGTTCTTACTCCTCTTTTACAGCAACCTTGTCCAAGGAACTTGAGGTAGTAACTATGTTCATAACCTTATTCGATTCATATATATATAGCTATCGTATTTTGTGGTATAAAATTTTAACAACAAGAACATAGTTTGAAAGTTTTCAAACTTGTTTGCAAACTAAATAGATCCTTCTAACTTAACTTTTAAAATACTTCAAGACCTGTAATATAACTTAATTACATGCTAATTTAACAAGGTATAACTTGGTTTTTCAAAGAACACCTTAAAAACTATTTTTACGACGTCGGAGTGCAACCGGGGACTGTTTTGGGTTGGATAATTAAAAAACATCTTAAACTTTGAATTGGAAGTTTATCTTCTGGAAAAATGATTTTTAATATGAATATGATAACACATAAAAATTTCATGATTTAATTCAAAGTATAAGTATTTTTAGAAAAATAATCATTTAAGGTTGTTTACATAAAGGAAAATGTTTAACTTCATAAGTTTCACTAAAGTTTCACCTATGCCGTGTGATTTTGAATACAAACCAAGGTATTTTCAGTTCATAGTCTTAAAGAGGAACTCGATCCAAGGAGATGGCAAGTTGAATCAACGAAAACGGATTTGTAACGAAGAAACTATGACCGAAACAAAATTGGTTATCCAAGACTTGTTTAACTTCGGGATTAATTGGGAAAAATTAAATAAAATCACATCTTTATAAGATAACATGATATTTTATATATATGTACTTATAATTCAATTTTATATGGTTCAGGATCACCCATAAACAATACGAGAAGATTAATCATAAGATCCCATGTTTGTACGCAACACGTCATTTGACAACACCGGTACTTTATGTACGCAACACGTCATTTGACAACACCGGTACCGTGGGTCAAGATTAATCTCGACCAATACATATACGATGGGGTTTTATTTATTTCATTGGGGGTTTTATTTATTTCATTGCGGGTATATTAAACATCTAAAAATGAACCATTAAAATTGAATTACTAACAACGAACTGCTAACTACGGACTAAGGAATTATTCAAAGTATTAAAAGTATAACAAGTATATATATGTGACGTTTGTTTAAAAAGAAAAGGTATTGATATATTATATATGGATAGGTTCGTGATATCAACCGGAGACCAAGTCAAATTATATATATATCTTCAAGACGAAAGTGAGTATATAGTCCCACTTTTAAACTCTAAATATTTCGGGATGAGAATACATGTATTTTATGTTTTACGTTATGGACTCAAGTAACTGAAAAATATATTCTACGTTGAGTTGTACCACTGGCATACTTCCCTGTAGCTTGGTAACTAATATTTACAGCGGTATTGTAAACGCGAATCCTGTTGATAGATCTATCGGGCCTGACAACCCCAACCGGACTGGAAGACCAGTATTCAACGGTTGCACAGTACTTCGTTTTGTGACTACACTTGGTACGGTGTAGTAAGATTTCATATTAAAGGGAATATGCGACGTGATTAAATGTTAAGTATGGTTACCAAGTGCTCAACCACTTAGAATATTTTTATTAAACTGTTTATATACGAAATCTTGTGGTCTATATATATATATTGCTGCCGGCACTAAACCTATATCTCACCAACTTTATGTTGACCTTTTAAAACATGTCTATTCTCAGGAGATTACTAAAGCTTCGGCTGCATAATGTTGAATTTGAGCAGGATCTTGCGTACGCATATTTGTGTCAAAAATAAAACTGCATACCCGAGGATCTGTGTTGTAAAATATGCTAGAAACCGTGTTGTTATCATTATATGTAAAGTTTGTAAGTCGAAGATTATCGCTAAACGATAATCATTTTTATGTTGTCCAAAGCTTGTAACAAAAATAAGAATCATGGTTTGTAATGTATAATATATGCAGTTTTTCTTTTAAAAATGTCGCATATAGAGGTCAATACCTCGCAATGAAATCATACGTTATTTAACACGTTCTTATGGTTAAGGACGGGTTATGACATGTGGTATCAGAGCGGTGGTCTTAGCGAACCAGGTTTGCATTAGTGTGTCTAACTGATAAGTCGTTAGGATACATTAGTAAGTCTGGACTTTGACCGGGTTTGATTTAAAAACCATTGCTTATCATTGTTGGTTAAAATTTATATGTAAATATTATGTAGTACTAATGGGTTAGTTGTTGTGTGATAGATGTCGGGCTCAAAACTTATCATCACGTTCAGCGACTCCGAACCAGAATCTTCAGATGGTGTTCCAGTCATTAACCTATCCGATGACGAAAATAATATCTTTGGGGAAGACTCACAAATTTCGGATGAACCAACTATAGAGAACCCGGAAAGTGAACCCGAGGAGGAAAGTGAACCCGAGGAGGAAAGTGAACCCGAGGAGGAAAGTGAACCCGAGGAGGAAAGTGAACCTGAGGAAGAAATACAGGAAATTACAAAAGACGAGTTCGAACTAGGAAAGAAACGAAAGGCTAATGAATTAGAAAATTCAAATCCTGAGTTTAATAAGGATGATGTGGCACCAACTCCACTAGACACTACCACCCCTATTCCCGCTATTCCTATTCGTTCTATCCCGGCATCCAGTTCTTCAGTCCCACAGCCAAAATATAGGCAGACAGCCAGGATAAGCGTTAAGCGATTCTTTGAACCTAAACGTCCTAGAAAATAGACCAAACGATGCGCTGCCGTATTAAACCATGGGATCATATAATGTTTTGTATAATATTATTAGTGTGGTTTGCTTAATGTTCGATGTAAGATAAGCATATGTAAAATAGTGAAGTGTGAAATGCAATAATTTTCCATGGTTAAGTATTATTTAGATGGTAGTAATTGATTCTGTACTAAGCTATTAAGTATGGACATTAACGGGTAGGTACTACCCTAGATATAATTATAAAACGCTAATAAGAAGAAAAGGCTTTTATAATAATACCTGGTTCATATTATTAACAAGCTATAATGTACTATAAATACACACTACATCTATAATAATCCATGTGAATAATTATTTTCTTTCATTAGGAAATGGCGCGATTGAATCGAATGACGGAACAAGAAATCCAGGAACTCATCAATCAGCGAGTGAACGACAGAATGTTATGGGTCGAGGCTGTAAGAGGTGCTGCAGTTAACCCAAATCCTCGTATGGGGTGCACTTACAAAACTTTTCAAGCTTGCAAGCCCTCATCATTCAGTGGAACAGAAGGACCAATCGGTTTAACCCAGTGGATAGAAAAGATGGAGACTGTGTTTAAAATCAGTGGTTGTGTTGAAAAGGACATGACCAAGTATGCATCGTGCACTTTACAAGATAGTGCACTCACGTGGTGGAAAAATTATGTGAAGGCTGTAGGAGGAGATGTAGCTTATGATACTCCGTGGGAAGAATTCAAAACAATGTTAATCAACGAATATTGTCCAAGGAACGAGGTTAGGAAGTTGGAAGATGAGTTACGAAGTCTGAAGGTTATTGGTACTGAAATCACCAACTACAATCAGCGATTCATGGAATTAGTTTTGCTATGTCCTGAATTGGTTCCAACTGAAGAACGGAAGATTGAAATGTACAAAGATGGTTTGCCCAAAAAGGTCAAGGCAAATGTTACAGCATCGAAACCTAAGACAATTCAAGAAGCTATAACCATGGCAAACGAGCTAATGGATCAGGTCATCATGGATAAGAAAGTATCCAATACTGATGTGAAGGTATCAGGTAACAAAAGAAAGTGGAATGGAAATTATGATCGAGGTAACCAACAACAATCTTTTAAGAAACAAGAAATCACGCAAGGTGCGGGTAGTGGTTTAAGCTTTAGTTATAAAGGACAAAATCCTTTATGCAACCGATGCCACAAACATCACTCTGGTTACTGTAATGTGGTATGCAACAAATGTAATCGAAAGGGTCATCTTGCTGAAGATTGTAGGGCTCTCGTTATAAATACAAATGGTACCAAGACTCCTGCCACCAATACAAATAGAACTGCTTTGGCTACCAGCCAGTGCCCGAATCCAGAGAAAAATATCGGACCTGCACGAGGGAGAGCATTTGTTATTAATTCTAGAGAGGCGTGTGAAGACCCGGAGCTTGTTACGGGTACGTTTACATTAATAACTTATCCGCATCTATTATATTTGATACTGGTGCTGATAGAAGTTACGTGTGTAGAGACTTTCACGCTAAATTGAATTGTTCATCATTACCTCTAGATGCTAAGTACATGATTGAGTTAGCTAATGGTAAACTAATTAAAGCCGATAAAATTTGCCGTGATTGTAAAATAAATTTAGCCGGAGAAACATTTAAGATTGATTTGATACCCGTAGAATTAGGAAGTTTTGATGTAATAGTCGGCATGGACTGGATGTCCAAAATAGGAGCCGAAGTTGTGTGCGCCAAGAAGGCAATTCGTATTCCTCGTAAGAATAAAACGCCAGTAATGATTTATGGAGAGAAGGGTAACTCAAAGCTAAAACTCATTAGTTATTTGAAAGCTCAAAAGTGCTTGAAGAAAGGGTGCTATGCTATCTTAGCACATGTTAATAAAGTCGAAAAGAAAGAAAAAGAGAAGTGCATCAATGACGTGCCTGTGGCAAGAGATTTTCCTGAAGTATTTCCGGAAGAGTTGCCGGGATTACCTCCATTTAGATCTGTAGAATTTCAAATAGATCTTGTACCAGGAGCTGCACCGGTTGCCCGTGCTCCATATAGACTTGCACCGTCCGAGTTAAAAGAACTTCAGAGTCAGTTAAAAGAATTACTGGATCGTGGATTCATACGACCAAGTACTTCACCGTGGGGAGCTCCAATTTTATTCGTCAAGAAGAAAGACGGATCTTTCCGAATGTGTATAGATTATCGTGAATTAAATAAGTTAACTATCAAGAATCGGTATCCACTACCGAGAATTGACGACTTATTTGATCAACTCCAAGGATCATGTGTGTACTCGAAAATTGACCTAAGATCGGGCTATCATCAATTACGTGTCAAAGAAGAAGATATACCGAAAACTGCTTTTCGGACACGTTATGGTCATTACGAATTTTTGGTCATGCCGTTTGGGTTGACAAATGCGCCAGCTGTATTCATGGACCTCATGAATCGAGTTTGTAGTCCATATTTAGATAAGTTTGTTATCGTTTTCATTGATGATATTCTTATCTATTCCAAGAGTGAGCAAGAGCATGAGCAGCATTTAAGGTTGATATTAGAGTTGTTAAGAAAAGAACAGCTATATGCTAAATTTTCTAAATGTGCTTTCTGGTTGAAAGAAGTGCAATTTCTTGGCCACGTTGTTAGTAGCAAAGGAATTCAGGTTGATCCAGCAAAAATTGAAGCCATTGAAAAATGGGAGACTCCTAAGACACCAACGCAGATACGCCAATTTTTGGGTTTAGCCGGTTATTATAGAAGGTTTATTCAAGATTTTTCCCGAATAGCTAAGCCGTTGACAGCGTTAACGCAAAAAGGGAAGAAATATGAATGGACCTCTGAGCAGGAGAACGCATTTCAAATACTAAAGAAGGAGTTAACTACGGCGTCTATTTTATCGTTACCAGAAGGGAACGATGATTTTGAAATATATTGTGACGCTTCACGACAAGGTTTTGGTTGCGTTCTTATGCAACGGAAGAGAGTTATTGCATACGCATCCCGACAATTGAAGATTCACGAGCGGAATTATACGACGCATGATCTAGAATTGGGAGCAGTTGTGTTTGCATTGAAGATGTGGAGACACTACTTGTATGGGGTTAAATTCACTGTGTTTACTGATCATAAAAGCCTTCAACATATTTTTGATCAGAAACAATTGAACATGAGGCAACGTAGGTGGGTCGAGTTAATAAACGACTATGATTTTGAAATTCGCTATCATCCCGGGAAAGCGAACGTAGTGGCCGATGCTCTAAGCAGAAAGGAACGAGAACCAATCCGAGTTCGAGCAATGAACATAAAAATTCGCATGAATCTCAACTCACAAATCAAAGAGGTTCAACAAGAAGCACTCAATAAAGAAAACATAAGAAATGAAATAATGAAGAAGTATGAGAAGCAACTCGTTATACGGGAAGACGGAATTCGATATTTTGCAAATCGTATTTGGGTACCGAAGTTGGGTGGATTAAGGAAGTTGATATTGAACGAGGCACATAAGACAAGATACTCGATACATCCTGGAGTTGGAAAGATGTATCAAGATCTTAAGACACGTTATTGGTGGCCTAATTTAAAGACAGACGTAGCAACATATGTTGGGGAGTGTTTAACTTGTTCCAAGGTCAAAGCAGAACACCAGAAGCCGTCAGGGTTACTTCAACAACCAGAAATCCCAGAATGGAAATGGGATGGTATTACTATGGATTTCATCACGAAATTACCAAAGACTGCCTGGGGTTACGACACCATTTGGGTGATTGTTGATCGTCTCACCAAGTGTGCACATTTCTTGCCTATAAAGGAAACGGATAGAATGGAGAAACTATTACGATTGTATATAAAGGAAGTTGTTTCAAGGCATGGAATACCTATTTCCATTATATCTGATCGTGATAGTAGATTTACCTCAAAGTTCTGGCAATCACTACAGGAGGCACTAGGAACTCGTCTGGATATGAGTACCGCATATCATCCGCAAACCGACGGGCAGAGTGAAAGAACAATTCAGACTCTTGAAGACATGCTCAGGGCATGTGTGATCGATTTTGGAAACGGATGGGATAAGTATTTACCGTTAGCAGAATTCTCGTATAATAATAGTTATCATGCGAGCATTAAAGCTGCACCATTCGAAGCATTGTATGGAAGGAAGTATAGATCTCCTATCTGTTGGAATGAAGTAGGAGATCGACATTTAACTGGTCCCGAGATCATACACGAAACGACTGAGAAGATAGTCCAAATCAAGGAGAGATTGAAAACAGCCCGTAGTCGCCAAAAGAGCTACGCCGATGTCCGAAGGAAACCATTAGAGTTTCAGATCGGTGACATGGTTATGCTAAAGGTGTCACCTTGGAAAGGTGTGATACGTTTTGGAAAAAGGGGTAAACTGAACCCAAGATATGTAGGCCCGTTCAAGATCATCGAACTCATTGGACCGGTAGCTTATCGACTCGAGTTACCGCAACAACTCGCCGGAGTACATAATACCTTTCACGTCTCGAACCTTAAGAAGTGTCTTACAAAGGAAGACCTCACCATTCCTCTTGAAGAAATCCATGTCGACGAGAAACTACAATTCGTCGAAGAACCAATCGAAATCATGGACCGTGAAGTTAAACAGCTCAAGCAGAGCAACATACCGATCGTTAAGGTTCGTTGGAATGCTCGAAGAGGTCCCGAGTTTACGTGGGAATGGGAGGATCAGATGAAACAAAAGTATCCACACTTGTTTCTCGATGACGCAAAATAGGTACAATTTTAAAATTTCGGGACGAAATTTATTTAACGGGGAGGTAATGTAACGACCCGCACTTTTTCGATCGTTCTATACTTATAAGATTAATATTTACATAAATTAAACCTTACCAACATGATAAGCAATCCAAATTGTCGAGACTTATGTTTTTCGAAAAGAGTTTTACACAACGTTTGACCGTCTAGTTTGACCGATGATATCACGAACTATACAATATATGATAATTATACGTTTGTGTATATATATGTATATATACATATTTAACATGACCTAAGAATGTTTTAATATCTCATTTTGTATTAATAACAATAAGTTATAAGTATATTTTGAAACTACTAACTTAAGTTTTCAAAACGATAACCATACGTAACGTTATTTGACTTAAATACTTATGACCTATAATGTTTATACATATATCGTATAAGTAATGTATTTAATCACTTTTAAAGACTTAAATACATAAAACAATATAAGTATATTTACAAAAGATAGCTATATTTGAATCCTCGTTCCGTTTTCTCAAAGATTTCTATACGTATACCTAGGGTATATGTACCCGTATCATACGCAGCTTCTAGATGTATTTACTATTGGTATATACCAATAAAAATCTGCTCTTTAGCAGCCTTAAATGATTAAGAAACATGTGGAACCAACCATTTGTCAAGTAGCATGAATTATTTAGCAAGAAAACAAAGTTAGGTATCTTTTTTTTCCTTTATAACCTAAAAACGTTTTTATGCATGCACACCATTTCTTCACCCCATTTTCTCATACTTACACTCCCATTTCTCTCTCAAAATACTCTTAACTTCATACTTGATCATCTCCAAGAATTTTCCCCATCATTTAGCTTCAAAAACATCACTTAATCACCATAAGAAAACCCTTACAAAAACACTTCAAGAATCCTTCCAAGAACACAAACTTACTTCCAATCTTTCATCCAATTCCATCACCCTTTTAGTTCTAGGTTCTTACTCCTCTTTTACAGCAACCTTGTCCAAGGAACTTGAGGTAGTAACTATGTTCATAACCTTATTCGATTCATATATATATAGCTATCTTATTTTGTGGTATAAAATTTTAACAACAAGAACATAGTTTGAAAGTTTTCAAACTTGTTTGCAAACTAAATAGATCCTTCTAACTTAACTTTTAAAATACTTCAAGACCTGTAATATAACTTAATTACATGCTAATTTAACAAGGTATAACTTGGTTTTTCAAAGAACACCTTAAAAACTGTTTTTACGACGTCGGAGTGCAACCGGGGACTGTTTTGGGTGGGATAATTAAAAAACATCTTAAACTTTGAATTGGAAGTTTATCTTCTGGAAAAATGATTTTTAATATGAATATGATAACACATAAAAATTTCATGATTTAATTCAAAGTATAAGTATTTTTAGAAAAATAATCATTTAAGGTTGTTTACATAAAGGAAAATGTTTAACTTCATAAGTTTCACTAAAGTTTCACCTATGCCGTGTGATTTTGAATACAAACCAAGGTATTTTCAGTTCATAGTCTTAAAGAGGAACTCGATCCAAGGAGATGGCAAGTTGAATCAACGAAAACGGATTTGTAACGAAGAAACTATGACCGAAACAAAATTGGTTATCCAAGACTTGTTTAACTTCGGGATTAATTGGGAAAAATTAAATAAAATCACATCTTTCTAAGATAACATGATATTTTATATATATGTACTTATAATTCAATTTTATATGGTTCAGGATCACCCATAAACAATACGAGAAGATTAATCATAAGATCCCATGTTTGTACGCAACACGTCATTTGACAACACCGGTACTTTATGTACGTAACACGTCATTTGACAACACCGGTACCGTGGGTCAAGATTAATCTCGACCAATACATATACGATGGGGTTTTATTTATTTCGTTGGGGGTTTTATTTATTTCATTGCGGGTATATTAAACATCTAAAAATGAACCATTAAAATTGAATTACTAACAACGAACTGCTAACTACGGACTAAGGAATTATTCAAAGTATTAAAAGTATAACAAGTATATATATGTGACGTTTGTTTAAAAAGAAAAGGTATTGATATATTATATATGGATAGGTTCGTGATATCAACCGGAGACCAAGTCAAATTATATATATATCTTCAAGACGAAAGTGAGTATATAGTCCCACTTTTAAACTCTAAATATTTCGGGATGAGAATACATGTATTTTATGTTTTACGTTATGGACACAAGTAACTGAAAAATATATTCTACGTTGAGTTATACCACTGGCATACTTCCCTGTAGCTTGGTAACTAATATTTACAGCGGTATTGTAAACGCGAATCCTGTTGATAGATCTATCGGGCCTGACAACCCCAACCGGACTGGACGACCAGTATTCAACGGTTGCACAGTACTTCGTTTTGTGACTACACTTGGTACGGTGTAGTAAGATTTCATATTAAAGGGAATATGCGACGTGATTAAATGTTAAGTATGGTTACCAAGTGCTCAACCACTTAGAATATTTTTATTAAACTGTTTATATACGAAATCTTGTGGTCTATATATATATATATTGCTGCCGGCACTAAACCTATATCTCACCAACTTTATGTTGACCTTTTAAAACATGTCTATTCTCAGGAGATTACTAAAGCTTCCGCTGCATAATGTTGAATTTGAGCAGGATCTTGCGTACGCATATTTGTGTCAAAAATAAAACTGCATACCCGAGGATCTGTGTTGTAAAATATGCTAGAAACCGTGTTGTTATCATTATATGTAAAGTTTGTAAGTCGAAGATTATCGCTAAACGATAATCATTTTTATGTTGTCCAAAGCTTGTAACAAAAATAAGAATCATGGTTTGTAATGTATAATATATGCAGTTTTTCTTTTAAAAATGTCGCATATAGAGGTCAATACCTCGCCATGAAATCATACATTATTTAACACGTTCTTATGGTTAAGGACGGGTTATGACATATGGTAATGGTGGGCATGGGAGGCGAGACTTGATTTATAAGAACTTCAAGGATGCTCAACCTCCTATGTTTAATGGGGTGAGGGATCCGTTGAAAAGTACGTGTTGGATCTCTGACATCGAGGGGGCTTTCCGTACCACGGAATGTCCTCCCGAGAAGAAGACAAGGTACGGTTCTAGCATGTTGCGTGAAGAGGCTAAGTTATGGTGGGATGATAAAATTCAATTGTATGGGGAAGAGCAACGTATGAGCTTGTCGTGGGAAGAATTTAAAAGGGAATTCTTCAAAGAATATCGAACTCCTGCCGACCTTAGTAGAATCCGGGACGAGTTGCACAATTTGCGACAAGTATCTATGGACTTGGTTACTCTCAAGTCTACCTTCTTGGCAAAGACTCATTTTTGTCCGGAGTATGTTGGTGATTGATGTGTGCTAGGGGTAGTACGAAATACTATTATATTTTACTACGAAATACTATTAAATATGATACAATTTTACACAAGTTATTTACTTATTTATAGAATGGATATACCTAAACCTTGCTACAATACTTATAGGCAGTGTACCTAATCGTAGAGTAGTGTAATTTTTAGTAAGTCCGGTTCGTTCCACAGGGATATAGTTGAGTTTAACTATATTTGTGTGTGTGTGTATATATATATATATATATATATATATATATATATATATATATATATATATATATATATATATATATATATATAAGTAGTAGTATTATTATTATAAAGAGGGGTTTTACCGTTTAATGATCGGTTTGTCGCTTTTCCGTCTTAAATCACAATTAAAACCTAATGTAAAATATTAAATATAACTTAATTTAAAACGTAAAGTAAATGATAAATAAAAGTACGATAATTAAAAGTGCGTTAATTTAAAGTACGGTAAATAAAATGACGATAAATAAAATTGCGATGAGATATAAAATAAGAGAATTATGCTTATTTAAACTTCCGTAATCATGATGTTTGACGTGTTGATTTTAGTTTATTACCAAGGGTTAATTGTCCTTTGTCCTGGATTATTCGATATGTCCATCTAGTTTTGTCCATAATAGTCCATCGGTCATAATTATAAAGTGCGAAAGTCTTCGTCAAATTACCCTTATATCCGAAGTCAAATATTTCAACTAATTGGGGACTTAAACTGTAACAACGTCTTAATACTTTGTATACTGAATACACCAGGTTATCGACTGCGCGTAATCCAAGGTTTTAGTACTTTGTTAACAATTACACCAATTACCCTTGAATGTAATCCACCCCTGTTTTAATGAGTCCAGTGACTATTAATTCATCCCCGTGTCCGGTCAAATGAATAATTACCAATATAACTAATAGACAAAATTTGTCTTATTTGTTATGAATACTATTATTCAATTTTTTTTTTTACAAACTAACCCCCTAAGTTTCATTAAAATACAAATCGAACCCCCTACTTTATACCTATATTATAAATTATTATTTATCACATCAGTAACACCAAAAACACCCACCACGCTTTACCAGCTTCTACACTGCGCTCAAACAGTAGGACACACATAGGCCACTACTCTGCTATATTTTTTTTTTGTCTCCAACGATAAAAGAAGCAACTTTCTTAAAAGGAACAACCCTTCAATGCTACCAAAAGATGTCGAAAAATATTTTTTTTACAAAATAGATCAACTAACTTTAACGCTAAAAGAAGCAACTTTCACAAAAGGAACAACCCTTCAATGTTAGATGTCGAAAAAAATTCTTTTTTACAAAATAGATCCGCAAAAGGAAAGACTTTTTTTTTAACTCGCATTCAAAACGGAGCCCCCAGCGCGAAGCCAAGGCTCCACAACTAGTTAATGATCAATTAGTAATAATAATAATAATGTTAAAATTAAAAAAATAGAAAACAAATAAATATCAACCTTCCTAAAATTGGGACATTAAACTGACTCTTAAAAATGGACAGTAAACTTACCTTAACTTTAATAAATATAGACTTAAATTGTTACATTCTATTCAGAATTGTTTTTCACTATATTTCTTCAAAAAAAAAGTTCCTATACTCTACAACCAACATCTTTATAAACAAAGATATATAATCTCTTTAACTTTGTTCCATTGTTTTAACAAATTTAATTTGTTAATGTTCTTTGTTAACTGTTGAAAAAATAATGAATGAATTATGATTGAGTGGAAAATAAGTAATCTTTAATCTATATATTATATGTGTTATAGAAGTTTTTTGAGATATGGGTAAATGATATTTATAAACCGATGAAAATATAAGAAAACAGCTAAGACATCTCTTTGAATTTTAATTAAGAACATCTACAATATATAACACCGACCCGTGGTTCCACGGGTCCTTTAACTAGTTATTAGTATTTATAAATATTCTGCCCACCGTACCCAGTCAAGCGTATGTGGTTATAGATAAATACGTCAAATTATAATCTCTATATTAAATCAACGAGATATCATTTAATTAATATAAAGCCCATTAATAGCCCATAGTCCAATTTCCACAAGTGTCGGTCTTTTGTCCAAACCCCAATTATGGTCCAAAGCCCAATAACCTCGTCTTAATATTTAGTCTAACATCACGATTACTTCGGCTTAAATGAGCATAATAATAACTTAGCTACGAGACATTAATTTAAAAAGGTTGAACATAACTTACAATGAGTATTAATCGTGTAGTGTTACACGGACAGAGTTTCGACTTACAAACCTTAAAACATTCGCTAAAATAACCTTATTATTATTATTAACTTAATATTAAAATTAAAATTCTAAATATAAATATAGATTGAGAGATTGAAGTAGAAAAATGTGTAAAGAAATTGGCAGAATGCGCGACCTTTTATAGGCCCACTCTGAACTGTAGAGCTCCGCGATTGCGGTGCTTTTCTTCCTCACAGCTCCGCGATTGCGGAGCTTTGGATTCCAGCTCACCAAAATGAATTAAGCGTGGGCTGCTGATAAATATAATATATAATATTATACATAATTAATTATATATTATATTATATTCTTGTGCATAGTTGATTTGTAATTTTAGCTCCGTTGAGTCGTACGTTGATAGTTGGTTCATGTCTCAATTCCGGATTTTCGAACGCCTTTTTGTATAATTTAATATCTTGTACTTTGCTTTTTGCGGCTTGTACTCTTGTCATTTTTAGACATTTCTCATCAATAATTTGAACCACTTGGATTGTACTTTGTACTTTTTAGCGTTTTGGTCATTTGCATCTTCAAATCGTCGAATCTGTCTTTTGTCTTCACCTTTTTTTATTTAAACGATAATTACTTGAAATTAGAAGAATTGTAACTAAAAGATTGTCTTTCTTGAAGGATAATGCTATCAAATATATGTTCGTTTTTAGCATTATCAAATATTCCCACACTTGAGCGTTGCTTGTCCTCAAGCAATATAGAACTTGAATATAGCTTTACTAGAATCATTTCTTTATTCTTCACACTATGTACATCAGTGATTTTGATACGGCGGTATGAACAATGATAGTAACATTGTGGTTTACAGTCCCACATGACTATGAAAATTTAGATCCTTTAGGAAATTGGATCTTTATGAAAACATTTGATCTTTTGAAAATTCAATCTAGCTTTTATCTTAGATAAGTTTTCCGGAATAACCCTTCACCGGTGTTTGCAAAATATTTTTGTGGGTTTTGCGGGTTTCAGATTTGAAAATTTTAGCTCAAAACTTATGATTTTGTGTCACCCACTTTCTAACCTTGTATTAGGAAAGCAACATGTCCAGTTTACTTGTTCTGTATATTACCTTTCGGTAAACTATCGTCCGGTTGTAAAGGAAAGCGTTGAATAAGCAACTATTAAGGCAATGTCTAATGACATGCAGATGTTCATGGTCCATAACGTATCAGATGCAATTACTATCCTTTGTAGGAGCAATAGTAAAGATCACCCTATAGTTTTTCGGTCTGCCACAAGGTCCTGTCTTCGACCATGCTATGCAACCACCGTTCTTACGGTTGACACCCGATTTTGTTCAGGTGACCTAATGAATTTCGGGTGAATTCCTAGGATTTTACGTTCAATGGTAATGAACGCATTGAAAATAGGTTTTCAGAAAACAAATCAATTTTGTAATTTGATCAAAATATTTTCTTGTTCAAGCTCGAGTTTACATATCATCGAATTCCATGAGTTTGTAATTCTCAATCTTTAAAGTCAATCTCAAGGATTGAGTAATATCAGTCTTAAAAGCTGATTTTTAATCTTTTAAGGAGATTATCCTTTCTGGGGATCTGATTCATTAGTCTTATAAGCTAATTTGCATGGTGCCCCCCATTGTACGAGACAGATCCTCTGATGTGTGCAGCGGGGTGTACGAAATACTATTAAATTTTACAAGAAAATACTATTAAATACGATACAATTTTACACAAGATATTTATTTATTTATAGAATGGATATACTTAAACCTTGCTACAACACTTATAGGCAGTGTACCTAATCGTACAGTAGTGTAGTTTTTAGTAAGTCTGGTTCGTTCCACAGGGAAAATCTTTAAACAAATATTAACGCTATATTAGTTTACTTTTATAAAAATGCAAATATATATATAAGTAATATTTTTATTATAAAGGGGGGTTTTTACCGTTTAATGACCGGTTTGTCGATTTTAAAACTTTAGTCGCAGTTAAAACCAAATGTAAAATAATAAATAAATACAAGACTTAATTTAAAGCATAAAGTAAATAACGATAATGAAATTGAGAATAATAAAAGTGCGATAAAATAAACTTGCGATAATTAAAAAGTATGATAATTAAAAGTGCAATTAAATATAATAACAATAAATAAAAGTGCTATAATTAGAAGTGCAATTAAATATAAAATAAAGGAAATTAAATATGAAATAAAAGAATTATGCTTATTTAAACTACCGTAATCATGATGTTTGACGTGTTGATTTTAGTTTTATGCCCATGGGTTAATTGTCCTTTGTCCTGGATTATTTAATATGTCCGTCTGGTTTTTGTCCATAACAGTCCATCAGTCATAAATATAAAGTGCGAGTGTCCTCGTCAAATTATCCTTGTACCCGAAGTTAAATATTCCAACTAATTGGGGACTTAAACTGTAACAAGATTTTAATACTTTGTTTAATAATTACACCAGGATGTCGAATGAGTGTAACCCAAGGTTTTAATATTTTGTTATCAATTATACCAAGTGTCCTTGTACATAATTTCACCCCTGTTTTAATTATTCTAGTGGCTATTAATCCATTCCCGTGTCCGGTTAAATGAACGATTATTCGTACATATAAATACCCCGCCCATCGTGTCCGATCGAGTGTATATGGTAATTTATAGGGACGCCCAATTGTAAATCTTTATATTAACATTAACAAACTATCATTTAGTTAAACAAATATAAAGCCCATTAATAGCCCATAGTCTAATTTCCACAAGTGTCGTTCCTTTGTCCAAACCCCAATTATGGTACAAAGCCCAATTACCTAATTTTAGTAATTAGCCCAACATCATGATTACTTCGGATTAAATAAGCATAATAATAACTTAGCTACGAGACATTAAATTAAAAAGGTTGAACATAACTTACAATGATTAAAAATAGCGTAGCGTTACACGGACAGAATTTCAACTTACACCCTTACAACATTTGCTAACATACCCTTATTATTAGGATTTAAAATTAAAATTAAAATTAAAATATAAATTATATATATATATATTTACGTATATATTGAGAGAGAGATAGATTATATGTTGGTTTTTGCGATCAGAATTCGTTTGCTTTTATAGGGAGTTTCAGAATTTGGGGCTCCGCGACTCGCGGCCCTTTTTGCCTTCAAACTCCGCGAGTCGCAGAGTTTGTAAATATAGCTCACTCCATTTTGGCTCTTTGTTTACCGACGGTTTATTATATAAATATAATATATATAATTTATATAATTAATTATATATTATATTATATTTATATACATAGTTAACTTGTAATTTTTAGTCCGTTGCGTCGAGCGTTGAGAGTTAACTCTGGTCCCGGTTCCGGATTTTCGAATGTCCTTGCGTACAATTTAATATCTTGTACTTTGCGTTTTGAATCTTGTACTCTTGTAATTTTGAGACGTTTCTTATCAATAATTGGAACCTCTTTGATTGTCTTTTGTACTTTTGAGCTTTTTGGTCGTTTGCGTCTTCAATTCGTCGAATCTGTCTTTTGTCTTCACCTTTTATTATTTAAACGAATATCACTTGTAAATAGAACAATTGCAACTAAAAGCTTGTCTTTCTTGAGGAATAATGCTATGAAATATATGTTCGTTTTTAGCATTATCAAATATTCCCACACTTAAGCGTTGCTTGTCCTCAAGCAATATCGTCTTGAAATACTAGAATCACTTCTTTATTCTTCACACTTTGTACATCAGTGATTTCTATACGGCGGTATAAACAATGGTAGTAACGATATGGTTTACAGTCCCACATGACTATAAAAATTTAGATCCATTAAGGAAATTGGATCTTTATGAAAACATTTGATCTTTTAAAAATTAAATCTAGTTTTTACCCTAGATAAGTTTTCCGGAATAACCCTTTACCAGTGTTTGCAAAATATTTTTGTGGGTTTGGTGGGTTTCAGATTTGAAAATTTTAGCTCAAAACTTGCGGTTTTGTGTCACCCACTTGCTAACCTTGTATTTGGAAAGCAACACGTCCAGTTTACTTGTCCCGTATATTACCTTTCGGTAAACTACCGTCCGGTTGTAAAGGAAAGCGTTGAACAAGCAACTGTTAAGGCAATGTCCCCTGACATGCTTTTAATTATGGTCTATAACGTGTCGGACGCAATTACTATCCTTGGTAGGAGCAATAGTAAAGCTCACCCTTATGATTTTTCGGTCTAGCACAAGGTCCTGTCTTTGACCACTATGCAACCACCGTTCTTACGGTTGACACCCGATTTAGTTCAGGTGACCTAATGAATTCCAGGTGAATTCCTAGGATTTTACGTTCAATGGTAATGAACGCATTGAAAATAGGGTTTTCAGAAAACAAATCGGTTTGTAATTTTGATCAAAATATTTTCTCGTTCAAGCTTGAGTTTAGATATCATTGAATTCCATGAGTTTGTAATTCTCAATCTTTAAGGTCAATCTCAAGGATTGAGTAATATCAGGCTTAAAAGCTGATTTTTAGTCTTTAAGGAGATTATCCTTTCTGGGGATCTGATTCATTAGTCTTATCAAGCTAATTTGCATGGTGCCCCCCATTGTACGAGATAAATCCTTCTCATGGTTAGGATAAATCTGACCACTTGGCGACCCTATCTAATGCTGAGGTCCGTGGATTTCCTGCTGATTTTAGTGATGACTTTTCTAGATTTTTCGTCAACCTACAGCTGGTCTGGACGACAACTTCTTGACCTAAATCAAGAAGCGCGTGTCTTTTTCGGAAGACTTTACTTTCTTTTAATGATGGAATTGATTCATCGTGTAGATCCATCTTTCTTACAGTAAATCAGGTAAAACTTTTTAGTTTAGTCCAATAGCAAAAGTATTTTCAGTTATTTGTACAAAAATATGTGATATATGTTTTGAATAACTTGGAGAATTTTCCCACACTTGGCTTTTATTTTCCTTTTTATTGTCCTCTATTCCATTTTAAATGAATTTTAACATTTTGGTTTGTTTCTCAATTTATGTCCTTTCCGAGGTTACAATAATTTCGGTGTTAAAACCTAGTTTTATCGTTCATAAATATGTATAAACATGATTTTGAGTTCATTTAATTGAAAATTTTGAAAAATTTTACTAGAATTGGGTAGTCAGTATATAAGACTAGGGTTGTTCTTTATTATCAGAGAGCACTAGATTCTAATACAACTACTGCTTTACTAGTATTTTTAATGGTAACCCAGTGTTTAAGATAAAAATTTTAAAATCCGAAAGAATTTAACCCCTTCCCACACTTAAGATCTTGCAATGCCCTCATTTGCAAGAAATCAGTAACAATTTAAATTATTGAGGGTGATTTGTGTGAAAATGATTAAATTTTACCAAAGTTTCCAAATATATTGGCGTTTGTTTGCTGAATGATAAATGGTGCACATCATTTGTTCATTCCGTCTTGTTGTTATTTCACATATATTTTGCATCTTGTCGTCAAAATTAGTTGCTTTTGCTGAACTTAATGCCAGTCTTTGAAAATGCGTTATTTTACCCTGTTGTGTACATAAGATAAACTGCAAACATATATACATATTTTTGAAGTTTGGTATATTACCCCACATTCAAAAATTATTAAAATCTAAGAATAAAAGTTAGAAAATTATAAAAACTATTACAATATTAACATAAGTATTAAACGTATCAACATTACAAATTACAAAATAAATAAAACTAAGTAGACTAGGGATGATACTGATACCAATAGGGGTTCCATGCATAACCATAGGTGCTATAAAATGCTTCGGCTGGGTTATACGTAGGATACGGTGGTTGAATCTCTATAGACCAGGGAGGGAATATGGGCTTTGGAGTAGGAATATAGTTTCTACCTATATGTTGGCAATAAGCTATGATTTGGTTTTGATGAACTTGCCAATCTTCAAATGCTCTTTGTCTAGCATTTTCGTACTCCTGTGAAGCTATAAACCTTTGCATTTCTTGCATTTCATTTCCCCCTCCTACATTACCTTGCTGTTGGTTTCTCTCAACCTGTGGATGTCTACCATGGTATTGTACTGCGGCGTTATTTCGCCTCTTCAAAACTTTCGCACCATGGTATACATTTAAACCTATTGTATCGCGGGGTTCTGGTTCTTCGACTAATAATCCCCCCCGACTTTTATCCACACCGAGATATTCAGCAATCAAAGTAATAAATATACCACCTCCTATTATGCTATGTGGTCTCATCCCCCTAACCATGGCTGATAAATAATAACCCACACAATAAGGTATACTTACAGCGCTTTGTGGGTCTCGAATACACATATGGTAAAACAAATCCTGTTCATTTACCTTTTCCTTGTTCTTACCTCTTTGTGTAATCGAATTAGCTAAAAACCTATGAATTACTCTTAATTCAGCTATATCTATATCCAAATAAGAGTAATTTCCCCCTTTGAATCGGTGATGGCTTGTCATTTGACTCCATACACCATGTGTATCAAAATTTTCATCTATCTTTCTACCATTTAGTATCAACCCTCTACAATCGGCAGATGCTAACTCCTCAGGCGTATATATACGTAAAGCCTGAGCCATGTATAGTAAAGACATGTGGCGCATCGAACCTCCTAACAAAAATCTAATAAAAGATCGATCGGTTAAACTAGCTACCCGATCATTTAATTCTATACTACACAACAATTCTTCACACCATACTTTATATACAGGTCTACGCATGGTGAATAAACGTACCCAGTCGTTAAAAGTAGAATTACCATACCTCTGTGCAAGTAATTCCCTAATTGGCCCGGCCAATTCTACAGCTTCTAATGGTCCCCATTCTATGACCCTAGGTACCTCAACAACTTTAGAATGAAGAGTATGCAAACCCCTTTGGTATTTTGGATAATCTATCCAAAGTCTGTCAAATCTCAGGTTCGGGTGCAAATCTTCCAAGTGCATATCAGAAAATGTCATGACTGGATGAGGTATATCTTGTTTGTAGAAGTTATCCACCTCCTGTTGTTCCGCATTCTCAGCAGGAGCATTGCGAGCTTGGGATGAAGATTCACCCCTTTCAGTCTGCAAAACACATCAAACACAATTTTTGTGCATCCAATATGCATTAGTGTCAGCAAAATCATCAATTAAAATAATTACAATGACATGATCAATTTATATCAAACTTAAGCTCATTTTCATATTTTTATCAAATCTACACTTTTTCAAATAAGCATATACGAAAATGTTCACCAAGTTCATAAGCATTTAACTCAAATAACATGTCAAAATAATCATTACTAGCAATTAAACAAGTTTCAAATGGCATTATCTTTTAAAAATCAAGTTCATGAATTTTAGACTTGAAAAAAGTCCACTTTAATTCTCAAAATCATGTTTAGGCTCAAAGTTTGGATCATTTAACTACCTAAACATGTTACACTACTTAATTTAGCAACAATTCATGACAAAAATCGGCCATAACCTGTTTATATCAAAAAGCCCCAAATTTGCTCAAGAACACAAACCCTAGATTACTCAAAATTTGAAGTTTAAGGCTTCTAATCATGTTAAATAGCATCAATCTAGGTTATACAAGCATAATACATAAGCAATTTAAGCATAATTACACTAAAAAGCATCAAAATCGAATTGAGGAAAAAATTGCTCAAGAACACTAATTTTCGGATTAAATGGTGTTTAGGTGTAGAAATTTACCGTTTTTCTTGAGTAATTCCTTGATAGCATCCTTCTCAACATGATTTTAGTAAAAGATTTGATGATTAACGGTTAAAAATTGTGATTTTGGGGGTGTTTTTGCGGGTTTTTTCGGCAGTATTTTCGCAGTTTTTTCTGTGTTGTGGGTTGGGGACTGATCAGTTCTGCGTTTATATTTTTTTTCTGGATTTTAGGAACTCCGCGAGTCGCGGTATATTACCCTTCAAACTCCGCGACTCGCGGAGTTTGTTTTTTTGTTTTTGTTTTTATAACATCTTATACTAATTAAAACAATTAAGTAATTAATTTTAAAATTTTGTTTCCCTTGTTATTTAGGACGAGGTCGTTTCGGATCGATGTCCTAGTCCGTCCTTCGACAAAATTTTAAAATTTGTCTTTTTGTCACGATTGTTTTAAAAGCTAAGATTTTTGGGTTTTTTTAATGTTTTTGGCATACTTTAATTCAATAAGATTAAAAATAATGATAATAAAAGTTCTCGTCCCTCCCTCGGGTAAAGCAATTTCGGTTCAAAGACCTAGTCTTCAACTTACGACGAATTTTAAAAATCATATTTTTAACTTAATGAGATAAAGTAAATTTTTGTTTTTAAATTCACACAATTTAAATATAAAATTCAAAATTAATATTAAAAATTCACACCAAACTTACAATTTAAAATGCATAAAATTAAAATTTATATTTTAAAAATTAAAAATTCACACCAAACTTAATTTAAAAATTCATATTATAAATTCACACCAAACTTATATTAATTTTTCAAATATTTACAATTTTAAATATATTGTTTTTACAAAGTTTACAATATTAATTTAAGATTCATATATTAATTTTAAAAACATGGTAAAAATAAAATTAAAAATCTTTTTGGCTTTTTAACCCACTTTAATCAATCAAATATTATCAAAAATATGCGCCCCTCTTTTCGGTAAAGTAATTTCGGTTCCAAGACCTAATTTAACTCATGACGAATTTTTGAAATATTTTGGGTTGATTGATTAAAGATATTTATACCTTAAGAATAAACGTTAAATTTCGCAGTGATGTAATAAATTTTTGAATGATATTAATAATTTCGGTCGCCAAACCTAATTTTATTCAATACCAATTTAATACTTTATAGCGAACAAATTAGCGTTTATTATCAAAAGGTTAAAAATAAAAATAAAAAAAATAAAAACTGTACAAACATACCTGTGAAATAGATTTCTTAGTTATATGATCTATCCCATTCATAAGATAGTCGGTTTAATTGGTTTTCCATGGCTACATAGGCGTAACCTCGAGCATTCAGTGTCTTTTCTTCTAAACATATGAACGGTCCGTCTCTGCATAAAGTAACAAATTCGGTATTTGAATAGGTTTGAATATTTGAACATTTACCTCCATGTGACCATTTTCCGCATTTGTGACATCTTTCTAGGTGTCGTGCTCTTCTTTTCGCTGCGGATTTTGATTTTCCTTTACCAAATTGTAACTTATTATCTTCGCATCTGGATTCTTTTCTAACTCCGTCCAATCTTTCTCTGATTACTGATACTATTTCACTCGGTAGTGTGTCATTATTACGTTTAGTGATCAAAGCGTGTAGCATTAGACCATGGTTTAGTTCACAGGCAGTCTTCATTTTGTAAAAACCTAAAAAAATAAAAATTCAGAATGGGGGGAGAAGACTAGTTCTTTAGGGTCTGCTAGGGAAAGACCATTCGGGTTCCATTTTTGAGAACTACATGAAAACAGATAATCTAACTCTAACAGAAATACATATTATCCTTTAAAGACTTGATTCTCCCCACACTTAGTTAGCTGTGGTGTCGAAATTGTGATTAACTTCGTTGTCGACTTCCATCGGACTATCTATGTAGTGTTTAACTCTGTGACCATTAACTTTAAATTCAATCCCATTTGAATTTATTAATTCTATCGTTCCGTATGGGAAAACTCTTTTAACTATGAATGGTCCAGACCATCTTGATTTCAATTTTTCAGGAAATAGCTTGAATCGTGAATTAAAAAGAAGAACTCTGTCTCCTTCTTTAAATTCTTTTAAACTTCTGATTCTTTTATCATGCCATTTCTTCGTTCTTTCTTTATAGATTAACGAATTTTCGTATGCTTCATGTCTTAATTCTTCTAATTCGTTTAGTTGACTTAATCGTAGACGTCGGGCTTCATGTAAATCAAGATTACATGTCTTCAAAGCCCAAAATGATTTGTGTTCAATTTCTACTGGAAGATGACATGCTTTTCCATAAACAAGTCTAAAAGGTGTGGTTCCAATTGGAGTTTTGTAGGCTGTTCTAAATGCCCAGAGTGCATCCTCCAATTTAATGGACCATTCCTTCGGATTTGATCCTACGGTTTTCTCTAGAATACGTTTTAAAGCTCGGTTGGTATTTTCAACTTGTCCACTTGTTTGTAGATGATATGCGGTGGAGATTTTATGAGTTACTCCATATCTTTTAAGAACTTTCTCAAGTTGATTATTACAGAAATGAGTACCCCGATCACTTATTAAAGCTTTCGGTGTTCCAAACCTTGCAAAAAGACGTTTTAAAAAGTTGACTACAACTCGTGCATCGTTAGTTGGGAGAGCTTGTGCTTCTGCCCATTTAGATACATAATCAATGGCTACGAGTATATATAGATTATTATGAGATTTTGGAAATGGACCCATAAAGTCAATACCCCAAATGTCAAATACTTCACATACTTGTATGACATTTTGTGGCATTTCATCACGTTGACTTATTTTTTCGGCCCTTTGACAAGCATCACAGAATTTGCAAAGAAGGTGTGCGTCTTTGTAAATTGTAGGCCAATAGAATCCAGTATCATAAACTTTTCTTGCTGTTAGTTGAGGCCCATAATGCCCTCCTGTTGGTCCTGTGTGACAATGGTTTAATATTTTACTAGCTTCATCTCCAAATACACATCGGCGTATTATTCCATCGGGACAACTTTTAAACAGATGTGGATCTTCCCAAAAATAGTGTTTTATATCACTGAAGAATTTCTTTCGTCTTTGGTACGATAATCCTTTTTCAAGGAATCCACATACTAAATAGTTTGCATAGTCTGCAAACCATGGAATTTCTTTATAATCTATCTTCAATAGATATTCATCAGGAAAGTTGTCTTGTATGGCCGATTCATTTAGAACTTCTAATTCGGGATTTTCAAGACTAGAAAGATGATCAGCGGCGAGATTTTCTGCTCCTCTTTTATCTCGGATTTCAATATCAAACTCTTGTAAGAGTAAGATCCAACGGATTAATCTTGGTTTAGCATCTTGTTTCGAAAATAGGTATCTAAGAGCAGAATGGTCGGTATAAACCACCGTTTTTGCTAGAACGAGATATGATCAAAATTTGTCAAATGCAAAGACAATAGCAAGGAGTTCTTTTTCAGTAGTTGTATAGTTCGTTTGTGCTCCTTGTAACGTCTTACTAGCATAATATATAGGTTGAAATCGTTTTTCAATCCTTTGTCCTAAAACGGCTCCCATTGCAAAATCACTTGCATCGCACATTAGTTCAAATGGTAGATTCCAATTTGGTGTTATCATGATCGGCGCATTAGTTAGTTTCTCTTTAAGAATATTAAAAGATTTGATACACTCATCTGAAAAGATGAATGGAGCATCCTTTTCTAGGAGTTTATTCATAGGAGTGGCAATTTTAGCAAAATCTTTTATGAAACGTCAGTAAAAACCGGCATGCCCTAGAAAACTCCTAACTCCTCAAACATTGGTGGGATGTGGAAGTTTAGCAATTACATCTACTTTAGCTCTATCCACTTCAATTCCTTCTTTTGAAATTTTATGACCAAGAACGATGCCTTCTTTAACCATGAAATGGCATTTCTCCCAATTAAGAACTAGATTTGATTGTTCGCATCTAATAAGCATTCGTTCCAGATTAGCTAGACATGATTCAAATGTATCACCGAAGACTGAAAAGTCATCCATGAAAACTTCCATGCATTCTTCTATCATGTCATGAAAAATTACCATCATACACCTTTGAAAGGTTGCAGGGGCGTTACAAAGTCCAAATGGCATGCGTTTGTAAGCAAAAGTACCATAAGGGCACGTGAATGTGGTTTTCTCTTGATCTTCGGGTGCTATTGGAATTTGAAAATATCCGGAAAATCTATCTAGAAAACAATAGTAACTATTTCCGGCTAATCTTTCCAACATTTGATCTATGAAAGGTAAGGGAAAGTGATCTTTTCTGGTGGCGTCATTTAATTTTCTATAATCAATATATACACGCCATCCTGTTACAGTCCTAGTAGGAATAAGCTCATTTTTCTCATTTGTAATGACAGTCATGCCACCCTTCTTAGGTACGCATTGAACTGGGCTTACCCATGGACTATCAGAAATTGGATAAATTAGACCTGCGTCTAGCAGTTTAATAATTTCTTTTTTAACTACATATTGCATATTAGGATTTAGTCTTCGTTGGCGTTGCACATACGTTTTATGACCTTCTTCCATAAGGATTTTATGTGTGCAATACGAAGGACTTATTCCTTTAATATCATGAATCTTCCATGCAATGGCTGGTTTATGAGCTTTCAACACAGAAATGAGTTGTGATTTCTCATTTTTAGTAAGAGAAGACGATATTATTACAGGTAATTCAGATTCACCATGTAAATAAGCGTATTCCAAATGGTTTGGAAGTGGCTTTAACTCTAATTTCGGAGGTTCTTCTATCGATGATTTGTATCGATATCTGTCTTCTTCTTTTAGCATTTGAATTTCTTCTGTTGTTGGTTCATATCCATTAGCTATAAGTGTAGCTAACATTTCAGCTTCATCAATTGGTTCATTACCTTCTCCTAAAGAACATTCTCCTGTTCCTTGTAATTCTGGAAATTCTTCTAATAATTCTGCATGTGCATCTATAGTTTGAATATAATAACATGTATCATCTGCAGATTGTGGTTGTTGCATTGCTCTATCAACTGAAAAGGTAACACTCTCATCCTCTATACTTAGGGTCAATTTCTTACCGAACACGTCTATCATTGCTTTAGCCGTGTTTAAGAATGGTCTTCCTAATATGAGAGGAACTTGAGAATCTTCTTCCATGTCCAAAACAACAAAATCTACTGGAAATACTAAAGTACCAACTTTAACTAGCATGTTCTCCATTATCCCTCTAGGATATTTTATTGATCTATCGGCTAGTTGTATGCTTATTCTGGTTGGTTTCAATTCTCCAAGGTCTAGTTTAGCGTATAGTGAATACGGCATTAGATTTATACTAGCACCTAAGTCTGCCAATGCTTCTATTGAACTAAGACTACCCAGAAAACATGGAATTGTGAAACTTCCTGGATCAGATAATTTTTCTGGTATCTTATTCAACAGCACTGCTGAACAATTAGCATTCATAGTAACAGCCGAGAGTTCTTCTATTTTCTTTCTATTTGAGATTAGATCTTTCAAGAATTTAGCATATCTAGGCATTCCTGAAATCACATCAATGAAAGGAAGATTTACATTTATCTGTTTAAACATATCCAAGAATTTGGATTGCTCGGCTTCAAGTTTCTCTTTCTTCATTTTACTCGGGTAAGGAAGTGGTGGTTGGTATGGTTTAACATAAGGTTTAGCCTTAACTGTGTTATCTTCATTAACCTTTTCAACTACCGGTTCTTTTTCCTTATCTTGATTAGGTTGTGGTTCTTGTGGAGTAGGAATAGCTTCATCAGAAGTTACAGGTATTTCAGGTGGTTTAAGCGTTGTACCACTTCTTGTGGTAATGGCTTTAGCTGTTTCATTCCGGGGGTTAGCATTTGTATCACTAGGTAGACTTCCCAGTTTTCTTTCACCTATTAACCTTGCTAGGTTACTTACTTCTTGTTCCAGATTTTGAATAGAAGCTTGTTGATTTCTAAATGCTTGAGCATTTTGTTCATTGGTTTGTTTTTGAGATGTGAAAAACTGCGTTTGAGTTTCAACTAGCTTCGTCATCATATCTTCTAAATTCGGCTTTTTATCATCGATTTGTTGTGGTGGTTTGTTTTGAAAATTAGGTCTTTGTTGATTGTAAGTATTATTGGATACTTGTTGATTGCTAGGACCTTGTTGGTTGTTGTATGGAATATTTCTGTTATAATTCTGGTTTTGATTGTAAATCAGTCTTGGCGGTTGATAATTATTCTGATAATTATTTCCAGGCCTTTGGTTTATGTATGAAATATTCTCTCTTTGTTCCATTGTTAATTCAATACTGAGACAATCTTTTGTCAAATGTGGTCCTCCACATTGCTCACAACTAATTCGTATTAAGTGAATATCTTTAGTCATCTTTTCCATTCGTCTCTCGACAGCATCTATCTTTGCGGAAATGGAATCTAAGTCATGGCTAGAATCGGCTCTAGCTGCTTTAGATGATCTAACGATATCTTTTTCTTGGTGCCACTCATGTGAGTGGGAAGCAGTGTTATCAATAATTTTGTAAGCATCAGTTTTGGTTTTCTTCATAATAGAACCACCAACTGCTATATCTATGTCTTTCCTTGTAGTGATGTCGCATCCTTGGTAGAATATTTGTACTATTTGACAGGTATCTAAACCATGTTGCGGACATCCTCTTAACAACTTTCCAAATCTTGTCCACGCCTCATATAGAGTTTCATTTGGCTTCTGTGTAAACGTAACAATTTCTGCTTGAAGTCTTACGGCTTTAGATGCCGGAAAGAATTGTTTAAGAAATTTTTCAACTAAAACGTCCCATGTATCGATCGCCCCTTCCGGTAACGATTCCAACCAATCTTTGGCTTCTCCCTTTAAAGTCCAGGGAAATAACATGAGATATATCTGTTCATCCTCAACTTCTTGGATTTTAAATAGTGTGCAGATCCTATTAAAGGTACGTAGATGTTCATTTGGATCTTCCTTCGGCGCACCACTAAATTGGCATTGATTAGTCACCATGTGTAGAATTTGTCCTTTGATTTCATAATCTGGCGCATTAATGTCTGGATGAGTAATTGCGTGACCTTGGCCAGTGCGTTTAGCTCTCATTCGGTCTTCCATACTTAAAGGTTCCAGATTCTCCATAATTGAATTTGTTGAATCGGAATCACTAGAGGATTCTGATTTAATGGTTCGTTCCTCAACAATCTCTGTTTGAATGATTGGTGGTTCCGGAGGAAAATTTAATGGTTCAGGATCTACGAATCGTTCCTGAATATTCTCCGGATTCTCAATTGTGAGGTCGGGTTCAAAAAATGGATTATCGGAAATTTGAACTGGAGTACTTGGTCGACTGGATGACGATTCTAAAGAAAAATCAACGGCAGTAATATTTGCTAAATATCTTGATCTAGTTACAGGTGGTGAACGTACAAAAGGTGGTGAACGTCTTGCTCGGTGCATTCACTGAATATCCTATTAGTTTTTAAAAGGAAAGAAAAATTATAATAAGTTATCCAATCAATAGACTTTTCTGATTTTGCCCACGTTTCGAATAGCCAAAAGATGCAGCAGAGGGGCAGGATTCGTTTGGTCTCAATATAATTGAGGACTGTTTGGCTCCAATAACCCGGTCCACGTACAAATCCAACTATTACTACGAACCAGAAAATTTTGATGTCTATCAATTTAACCACTTAAAATAAATTTTCGTAATTTTAAGAAATTTAGATAAGAAGTAGAATAAAAATCTATGTCCTAAAACTAGAATAGCGAGAAATAAGAAAGAAAAAGAGCGCGTCGGAAAAAGGTCGAAAAAGAAAAATGGTTGACAAATAAAAGGTGACGGAAAAATAAAAGAAACGTATAACACTTAAAAACACTTGACTAACCTATCCTTATTACTACAACTAACTTAAAATTATAATCGCAAATTGAGATTACTAATTGGAATGATAATTGATACATTGCTAAAAGTCGTCTAAAAATATTAAAGCTTACAAGAAAAACTAAATCCCAAATGGAAATAACTTAAAAAGGCGTCGCAAAATTCTAAAGTACCTAAATCTTAGTCTAAAGAAAAAGCACTTAAGGAATTCTACGGCAAAGCCTAAAAATCTAGAAGTAAAAATAACTATGGCAAAAACTAAGTTTAAAACTAAATATGAGCTAAAAATACAAATATTACGCTAAAACGATTAAAAAGGGACAAAATATAAAAATATACAAAAAGTTGTAAAAAGTACAATTTTTATAAAAATATTATTTTTATATTATTTATTTATTAAAACTATTAATTTTACAATTTAATTAAACTAATTTAACTAAAATATAAATTAAATAAAAAGTAAAACTAATTATAATAATAATAATAATTAATTAGGGTTAATAATAATAATAATTAATAATTACCCGTAATTAAATGCAGATTAGGGTTTCTGTCGGTGTCAGGGTAGCTCCGCGAGTTGCGGTATTCCAAGCAGCAAACCCCGCGAGTCGCGGGGTTCCAAAATTCAACTCTGGTACAGTTTTAAATTTGACGCTTTTTTATTTTATTTTATATTTTCTGTTTTATAATCTAAAATTTTTATATAATAAAAACTTATATTTTAAAAACTAGAATAAAAATAGAACTACTTTATAATTTTATAAATAAAAATCTTAAAGCTAGATTTATATATATATATATATATATATATATATATATATATATATATATATATATATATATATATATATATATATATATATATATATATATATATATATATTTTCGGTTTTATATTTATAAAATATATTTATAAAATAAATTAAATAAAACTTATATTTTTACAAACTAAAGAAACTTTATAAAACTTAAATATTTATCAAACTCCTAAAAATATTTATATTTTTGTTTTTCTTTTAATATTTTTGAATATTTAAAACGTATTTTTATAAAAACGAATTTTAATAAAAGTAAACTAATTTTTTTTTTCTTCTTTATATTAGCGTTGCGCTTCCGGTGTTTAAGAGTTCCCCGGCAGCGGCGCCAAAAATACTTGATAGTTATGCGAGGTGTATATAAAATAGCTATTATATTTTAGCAGAAAATACTATTAAATACGATACAATTTTACACAAGATATTTATTTATTTATAGAATGGATATACTTAAACCTTGCTACAACACTTATAGGCAGTGTACCTAATCGTACAGTAGTGTAGTTTTTACTAAGTCCGGTTCGTTCCACAGGGAAAATCTTTAAACAAAGATTAACGCTATATTAGTTTACTTTTATAAAAATGCAAATATATATATAAGTAATATTTTTATTATAAAGGGGGGTTTTTACCGTTTAATGACCGGTTTGTCGATTTTAAAACTTTAGTCGCAGTTAAAACCAAATGTAAAATAATAAATAAATACAAGACTTAATTTAAAGCATAAAGTAAATAACGATAATGAAATTGCGAATAATAAAAGTGCGATAAAATAAACTTGCGATAATTAAAAAGTACGATAATTAAAAGTGCAATTAAATATAATAACAATAAATAAAAGTGCTATAATTAGAAGTGCAATTAAATATAAAATAAAGGAAATTAAATATGAAATAAAAAAATTATGCTTATTTAAACTACCGTAATCATGATGTTTGACGTGTTGATTTTAGTTTTATGCCCATGGGTTAATTGTCCTTTGTCCTGGATTATTTAATATGTCCGTCTGGTTTTTGTCCATAACAGTCCATCAGTCATAAATATAAAGTGCGAGTGTCCTCGTCAAATTATCCTTATACCCGAAGTTAAATATTCCAACTAATTGGGGACTTAAACTGTAACAAGATTTTAATACTTTGTTTAATAATTACACCAGGATGTCGACTGAGTGTAACCCAAGGTTTTAATATTTTGTTATCAATTATACCAAGTGTCCTTGTACATAATTTCACCCCTGTTTTAATTATTCTAGTGGCTATTAATCCATTCCCGTGTCCGGTTAAATGAACGATTATTCGTACATATAAATACCCCGCCCATCGTGTCCGATCGAGTGTATATGGTAATTTATAGGGACGCCCAATTGTAAATCTTTATATTAACATTAACAAACTATCATTTAGTTAAACAAATATAAAGCCCATTAATAGCCCATAGTCTAATTTCCACAAGTGTCGTTCCTTTGTTCAAACCCCAATTATGGTACAAAGCCCAATTACCCAATTTTAGTAATTAGCCCAACATCATGATTACTTCGGATTAAATAAGCATAATAATAACTTAGCTACGAGACATTAAATTAAAAAGGTTGAACATAACTTACAATGATTAAAAATAGCGTAGCGTTACACGGACAGAATTTCGACTTACACCCTTACAACATTTGCTAACATACCCTTATTATTAGGATTTAAAATTAAAATTAAAATTAAAATATAAATTATATATATATATTTACGTATATATTGAGAGAGAGATAGATTATATGTTGGTTTTTGCGATCAGAATTCGTTTGCTTTTATAGGGAGTTTCAGAATTTGGGGCTCCGCGACTCGCGGCCCTTTTTGCCTTCAAACTCCGCGAGTCGCGGAGTTTGTAAATACAGCTCACTCCATTTTGACTCTTTGTTTACCGACGGTTTATTATATAAATATAATATATATATAATTTATATAATTAATTATATATTATATTATATTTATATACATAGTTAACTTGTAATTTTTAGTCCGTTGCGTCGAGCGTTGAGAGTTGACTCTGGTCTCGGTTCCGGATTTTCGAATGTCCTTGCGTACAATTTAATATCTTGTACTTTGCGTTTTGAATCTTGTACTCTTGTAATTTCGAGACGTTTCTTATCAATAATTGGAACCTCTTTGATTGTCTTTTGTACTTTTGAGCTTTTTGGTCGTTTGCGTCTTCAATTCGTCGAATCTGTCTTTTGTCTTCACCTTTTATTATTTAAACGAATATCACTTGTAAATAGAACAATTGCAACTAAAAGCTTGTCTTTCTTGAGGAATAATGCTATGAAATATATGTTCGTTTTTAGCATTATCATCCTCTCATGGTTAGAATAAGTCTGACCACTTAGGACCCTGTTTGATGCTTGAAACAACCCAACCCGTATTCAACCGGATATTTTTTTTTATAGTAACGATCATTAACGTGCCATTGGAATGATATGAACCATTCCATACAACCCATTAAAACGTACAACAAGTTTAATGTTTACAAAAGGCACTAAGGCCATTAATCAAATATAATACAAGTTCGACCCATTCAAAATGATAGTTTTAATCCAAACTACACCCGAGCATGGTTTGGGGCTAAACTACCCAAAACACTAGGTCATCTTCCAAAAGCTTTAACTAGCAAGCATCATAGAAATCTAATGCCCAATAACCCCTTTTCCTTTCTCCGTGTTCGCACCTAAAAATGTAAACAACGATAGGGTAAGCTAAAGCTTAGTGAGTGCAATAGTTATACGTATACATATATAACCTACTTACTTGCAACCACTTACACAATACCGTATACAAACTTGTAACTCAAAAAGCATGTCATCATACTCGTAATACTAACAAGTTGTACAATATCACAAAACCGCATTAGCATATACTTAACACAATATATATATATAATATGCTAAACAATAAACAAACCCCCTTATGGTTAACCATAAACGCTATGGTGCTACCAGCTCGATGGTTCACACCATACGCATTTGAGTCATACTCTTTTATAGTGATACCGGCTCGTGGTTCACACTTTGTTTTATAGTGCTACCGGCTCGATGGTTCACACTTGATGCTACCAGCTCGATGGTTCACATCATGATTTTATAGTGCTACCGGCTCTTTGGTTCACACTTCGGCGCTACCGGCTCGATGGTTCACGCATCATTCTATAGTGCTACCGGCTCGATGGTTCACACTTTGACACTTGTCACATACATGTTATGGCACTACCGGCTCGATGGTTCATACCATAACATTCACAAATAAATACACCATACACACATACGTATAATTACTCCACTCACCTTATCGTCTTTGGTGAACTAGGAAATCAAGCTCGCAACCTTCAATGTAATGCACCTATCACATTATACATTTAAGTAACATACAAACTAGTGGAATTAACCATCAACACTTACTCTTGAGCATTAAATGACCTAATGCATTAAATGACTCGCATCCACCAAAACCGCCCATTAATGGCCAAGACTCATCACAAATCACTAAAAGCTAGTGATTAAAGTCCCACAACAAAGACTAACACCATTTATGGTATTTTCTTACCCATCTTGCCCAACTAGGTCAACCATTTCCCATTTGACCCATTTTACAACAAGACTTATATTTTGGTCAAACTCGAAACCGTTATCAACCCTTAACTAACACACAAGTATATTAGGGATTTGACAACACCATTAATACTTACAAACACCAACTTACAAGACCAAACCCTAGATTACAAAACCTTAGGGTTTCCTTACATCAATTTAACCCAAGTTCGCCCATTTAACCCCAAATGGGTCTTACAAGCCCCAAACGAACAAACCCTAGCCATAAATCAATTAAAACTCAAAACACGGAGTTAAAACTTACCAATATAATCACAACATAGCTAGAGACGTAGGGAATAACTTTAAAACTTGGACTCGAGTGAGATTTGGTCTCCTTCTTCTCCAAGTGAGCTCTCTCTCACTAAAAACCTCAACTCTCTCTCTAGATTTAATTTAGGTAGATGAAGATGTGATAAATGAGGATAGGATAAGATTGAATAAGTTTTAGACTCCCCAAAACCGTCCATAAGTGAAAAGACCAAAACACCCTCAAAGATGCCATTTAATTTGGGTCAAAAATGTCAAACAGCGACATCCGTCGCGTTTCGTGACAACCTGTCGCGTTACGCGACACCCAAACGTGACAAACACTAACCAAACGCGATAAAGTGGACAGGTCGGGGTCCTGAAGCTGTCGCGTTCCAGCCAGCTCTGTCGCGTATCGCGACAGACCAAAACGCGATGGAACCACCCAAAACGCGACATAAGGCCTGATCGAATCATTTTCTACATTTTCAAACATTTAAACTATAAACAAACGGCCATAGATACAATATTAAACGTACATGAAGTTAAACACGCACCTTAAGTCATATTTATAAAAACGGGATGTTACAACTCTCCCCCACTTGAATCGGAGCGCTTCCTCGCGATCCAAGCCGCATGACAAGCCGGAAGATATACCAATACAAATTCTTCGGGTTCCCATGCAAACTCGGAACCTTTACTACGACTCCATTGAACTTTAAAAGTTCTCACCTCTTAATTTCTCAACCTCTTTACCTTTTCATCGAGTATAGCAATCAGCTTCTCAACATACTCTAACTTGTTGTTTAGCTCAATCTCGTCCAATGGTACCCATGAAGAATCATCCGCAAGACACTTACGGAGATGGGAAACATGAAATATATTATGGATCCCCTCAAGCTCTTTGGGCAATTCCAAACGATATGCAACTTCACCAACACGAGCTAAAATTTTAAAAGGACCGATAAACCGAGGAGCTAACTTTCCTCGTTTTTGAAACTGAATAACACCCTTCCATGGTGAAACTTTAAGCATCACCATGTCGCCTTCTAGAAACTCAATCGGTCGCCTTCGTTTATCAGCATACGACTTTTGTCTATCTTGAGCCTTTTTCAAATGAGCCCGAATCATATCGATCTTGCTATTCATCTCTAGAACCAAATCGGTACTCCCGATTTCTCTTTGACCCACTTCACCCCAGCAAATCGGGGTGCGACACCTACGCCCATAAAGCATCTCATACGGTGGCATTCCAATACTAGCATGATAGTTATTATTGTACGAGAATTCCACCAAAGGTAAGTGCTCATCCCAACTACCGCCGAAATCAATAATACACGCCGCCCGTAACATATCCTCCAATGTTTGATTCATACATTTGGTTTGACCGTCCGTTTGAGGATGGTACACCATGCTCAATTTCAATTGTGTACCAATATCTTCATGAAACTTTTCCCAAAACCGAGATGTGAAATGAGTATCTCGATCCAAAATAATAGATATAGGAACCCCATGCCTTGATATCACTTCCTTGATGAACAACTTAGCCAAAGTCTCCGATGATATCGCTTCCCGAATGGGAAGAAACAAGGCACTCTTCGTCAACCGGTCAACTATCACCCAAATCGAATCAAATTGGGTCTTCGCCGTCTTTGGTAACTTTGTAATGAAATCCATGGTAATGTGCTCTCATTTCCATTTCGGGATTTCTAACGGTTGCAACATACCATACGGCTTTGGGTGTTTGGATTTAACTTGCAAACACGTGACGCATTGTTCAACATACTTAACAACATCACGTTTCATGCCCGGCCACCAATACTCCTTCCTTAAGTCAAGATACATTTTCGTCGCGCCCCGATGAATGGAATACTTTGACTTATGTGCTTCATCAAGTAGCACTCGTCGATTATCCCCCATCTTAGGCACCCACACTCTTCCTTAAAAGGACAACAAACCATGCGGGCCTAAGGTAATAGACTCCGTTTGCCCCACGATTCATTTCTCATGCTTGTTGTTAACGAAAGCTTCAATTTGAATCTCACCAAGCTTTACAAGAAAATCGTTAGTAATAATCATGCTTAACGATCCTACTCGTATTGCCGGATGTTGACTCTTTCGACTCAACGCATCTGCGACCACATTCGCCTTTCCCGGATGATAAAGTATTTCACAATCATAGTCCTTTACCACATCCATCCATCTACGTTGACGATAATTCAAATCTCGTTGATCAAAAAGATGTTTCAAACTCTTATGATCCGAATAAATCGTACACTTAACACCATACAAGTAATGGCGCCAAATTTTCAACGCATGCACAACCGTCGCCAACTCAAGATCATGAGTCGGATATCTCGTTTTGTGTTCCTTTAATTGTCGAGAGGCGTAAGCGATGACTTTACCTCTTTGCATTAGAATAGATCCGAGCCCATTTGAAGATGCATCATGAAAGGACCCATTCATATACATTATAAACGATTCACAATAGTTGATTACATCGCGAGGTATTTGACCTCTATATGATACATTTTACAAACATTGCATTCGTTTTTAAAAGATAAACTTTCTTTACGTCGAAAGTTGACAGGCATGCATACCATTTCATAGATCCACTATCCAACTATAATTGACTTAATAATAATCTTGATGAACTCAATGACTCGAATGCAACGTCTTTCGAAATATATGCCATGAATGACACCAAGTAATATCTTTAAAATGAGCAAATGCATAGCGGAAGAATTTTTTAATACCTGAGAATAAACATGCTTTAAAGTGTCAACCAAAAGGTTGGTGAGTTCATTAGTTTTTCATAATCAATCATTTTCAATTATATAATAGACCACAAGATACTCATAATTAGAAAACAATCTGTGCAGGTCTATTCCTGCTGTAAAATCATTCATATGAAGAACACCAGAACCATTCAACTAACTCACCAACGGTAGCTAATGCGTAGTGCAATGACAAATCATCTCACCGTGGTAGTTAATACAATATAATTCTTACAACGGGGGCTAATGCGTACGCAATGCAAAATCATCCCTCCGAGGGTAGCTGAAACGGGGGCTAATGCGTACGCAATGCAAAATCATCCCTCCGTTACCAACAAAGTTAACTATAATACAATACAATACATCGGGGGCTAGTGCGTGCGTGCAATGCAAAATCATCCCGCCGATGGTAGTTAAAATGGGAGCTAATGCGTACGCAATGCAAAATCATCTCTCCGTTAACTACTAAATCGAACCTCTGAATCTAAATAATTCTATCATAGAATGTAGTTTTGAATATTTGTGTCTATTTCGTCAATCATTTATAAAAGCAATTCATGTATTCTCAGTTCAAAAATATATCTCAAAAGCATTTAGGAAACAGTTATAAAAACAGCGCATGTATTCTCAATCCCAAAAATGTAAAGAGTAAAAGGGAATCAAATGAACTCACTATAATGTATTTCGTAGTAAAAATACATATAACGTCATTGAACATGTGCAAGGTTGGCCTCGGATTCACGAAACTATATCATTTGTATATATATATTAAAACATATACTCAAAATCGAACAAATTTGTATATATATATATATATATATATATATATATATATATATATTCCTTATATTAGTAATTTATTGACTATTTATTTATATATATTCTAAATACTTAAAATTTGTATATCTATATGTATATATATATATAACAGATGTAATAGATATGTTATATATTATAATTATCCTATTTTGATGTTTAGAAAAAATATCATATTAGGTATTAAAACTTTATATTGATATATTTGAAATATTTATTTGGAATAATAATAATAACAGTGATAGTAATAATAATAATAATAATAGTAATGATAATAATAATAATATAATATTAGTAATGATCATAATGATAATATTATTAATAATAATACTTATTAAAATCTTAAGAACTTAACGGTTTTATACCTATACTTACATATGGATAGAGATACTTTGTTTACAATATGCACGATCATAGTTATATCATAATCAATATAAATCTTATATTTATATAAATACTTATCTTATTCAAGATCATAAGAGTTTACATAATCTCCAAGTTTAGTTCATAAATGTATAATACTTATTAATAATAATAACCATAATTGTACTATTTGTACTATAATAATAATAATAAATGGTAATAATTAATTATATTAGTCATAAAATTACATTTTTAATGATAATAATAATATTAGTAATAACGAAAATGATAATAATATTAGTTTTACTAATAATCTTATTACTTGTAATACTAAATAACAACAATCATAAATAATAATAGTAATAACAATTATAATAATAATAACAATACTAAGGTAGAAATAATAGTAATAATTGATATATGATAATAATAATAATTTTAAAATTAATAATAACAATAATAATAATAATAATAATTTTTAGAAAAATAGAACTACCTCATAAAGGGTTTAAAAAAATAGTTGGCACCAGCAAGACTCGAACCCGCGACCTCCAGTTCACCTGAAACACTCTAAACTGTTGGGATGTTGCCCAATTTCTGTTTTAATACCGACACCATTTAATACCGAAACCATTTATATATAACGTATCCTTCTGTGATATACCTTCTTCTTCCCCATTTAATAAATCGACCGGAATATATCATCTTCATTAAAACTAAATCACGTTTGTTTTAGAATATATAATCGAAACAGAATACCCTTCATGTGCTATTTTCATTGACAGAAAAGAATTTAAATAAAAAAAATATCTATTGATGACATGAAGAACACGACCTGACCCAAACATCTAAATCGAAATTTAGGACGTTTCAGATCATACTTAAAACATGAAAAGGGTTCTAAATCATTATTAGAAACTGTCTGCTTCATCAATTTAGCTTATAACATCACAACAAGCTTGAATTTAACGATGAACAGATCGTTTGACTTTTAGAAATTATGTTTGACTTCAAAAATTTGAATTCAATATGATAAATTGGGGTTTGTAACTTTCCAGAAATCTTAAATGAAAGGTTTATAACGAAACTGCATTAAAGGATTTGAACTTTAAACTCAAATTAGATGTTTTTGAAAAATGAATGAAGAACAGAGTTTAAACGGTTTCAGTTTCTGTTTTTTTTATCGATCAGACCAAGGCTGTAAGGTTTTAATTAGAAGTGATAAGGAAAAGACTAAATGACTCTCCTCAATTATGATCCATTAATTGGATGTCTTGTAGCAAAACAAAATCGAACGAATCCATTGGTCGTACAGAAAAATAAAAATAAAATAGAAAGTAGATAATGACATGAAACTAATTCTAGTTTGTGTATGGATTGAAGATCGACTAGTACAGACATGAATATATGATTAGATTAAGATGTATAACAACTGTACGAATTTTCCTGTATTATAGATCATAATCAGTTACTTTAAATAATTAAATATTATATTAATATTAATAATAATTCTAATAATGTTAATAATAATAATAATAATTATATTAATAATAATAATAATAATAACAAATAAATAATAATAATACTGATAATAATAGTTATTAATAATAATGTTCCTAGTAATGCTAATAATAATTATACTAGTAATAAAAATATAAATACTAATAATAACAATAATTTTATTAATATCGATAATAATGAGTAATAATAAGGATAGTAATAATTATTAATAAAAATAATGATATAAATAAAAGTAAAAATAAGTCACAATATTAAGGATTTTAATGAAATTGACAATAATAGGATTATTAATGATATTTATAATAATAACACTAGTTATTAATAATAACATTAGTAATAATAATATTTGTGTGTGTATATATATATATATATATATATATATATATATATATATATATATATATATATATTTTATATTAGACATAATATTACTAATAATACAAATATTAATGCTACTATTAGTAAAAATAATGAAAGTAATGATCATAATATTAATATAACATTTATGCCTTAACTTATGATTACATTTTATTATTTTTCTAATTATTATATATATATATATATATATATATATATATATATATATATATATATATATATATATATATATATATATATATATATATATATTTTCATATATACACACACACACACACATTTATATACATATGTATTTATTAGCAATTAATGGTTCGTGAATCGTCAGAACAGTCAAAGGGTAATTGCATAAATGAAAACACTTCAAAATATTTAAGACTCAACCTTACAGACTTTGCTTATCGTGTCAAAATCATATAAAGATTAAGTTTAATTTTGGTTGAAAATTTCCGGGTCATCACGGTATCTACCCGTTAAAGAAATTTCGTCTCGAAATTTGAGTGAGGTCGTCATGGCTAACAATAAGAATATTTTCATGACGAATATGAGCTGGTAAATAGAGTTTTATCATCATTGATTAATATGAATAAAACAATTCGATTATTCGAAGAGCACGAATGAAGCTATCACAAAAGAATAAAATGAGTAAATGCAAGTTCGTCTTAACGGGTGATGTAGTCGTGGTTGATTTCTGGAATTCAAGGGATTTAGAGAAAATCTTTGAAATCTATCTAAGATTTGATTCTTTGGAATTTAAGGAAATTAGGATTTTCTTTAATTAAATGCGATCATCTATCTCGATTGCTCTGTCTGGTATTTCCACTATAAATGAACCTCTTTCGTTCCATTATTTATACAACTCTCATCAATTCATGTTTCCAAAATATTTGCCAAATTATCAGAAGTCACTAGAAAAGATAAAATTATCAAGATAATATGTTCTTGATTTTGTTTAGAGATTTAGTAGAATGTAAGATTCGTGTAACATGGCACATGATGACGTTTTGATCTATGAATCATCACGTTCCATTTAGAAACTCAGCATGACTTACTATAATATAATCACGTTGATCAAGTGTCATTATATTATACTAATTCATGCTTCGGTTCTCAACACTACTTCAAAACATTTTCCTATTTTGAACTCGAAAGTTTCAGAATTTAGAAATTAAAATAGTTTCTTTTATGATGTAACACAGATAGCGTGAAGAGGTAAATGATTTCAGATAAGAATAATTATGGAAGTGTCTTTAGAAATATGGAGGATATTTATAATGAAAGATACGATGATATCTTAGAATTTCTAATATTAGAGGATGATGAAGAATATTGTTCGTAAGGGTTTAGAGTCAGGAGCAAGATATTCGTTAATGACTTCAGCAGATGCTGAATCATTTGGATTCTTTAAAGGCATGTTTAGTCTTTGTGAATTTTCCACAGCCTCCTTCATGGTTTGTTCAATCCGTTTTCTAGTTTCAACTTTTCTGAGCTTTGCCAACACACTATTCTTTATCATCAAACTTTTGACTGTTAAATCATCTACAGTTTTTGCTGCTTCATTTAGCTTTTTCAGAACTCAGAGAAATGTTTCGCAGACTGGGTGCTTTTCAAAATTTCAGAATGAAAGATCATGATTCTAAGAGATAAATGTTATATGTATACATATAACTGTTGATGTAGAAATGCTGCGAGATTTAAAATACCGATTGCAAATTCCCAGTAATTAGTATGGTAATTCTCGTTATAAGATGCGATGAGTACACGATAGGGTTTTAATGAACAAATATAATGGTTTTTCGGAGAGGCTTAAGCCAATGAGTAATGAAATTGCTGGTACGTCTACTGGTAATATAGTGTAATATAAACAGTTTTCCGGTAACGATGACGAAAGGAAAACTTATATATCAAAGTTATAATAAGGCTTATTCGAATGAAAAGTCGAAATTGATTTGCTGAATCTGTGAAAAAATTGGCTACCTTGGAAAGGGATTGCAAAGTGATTTTTCGGTAATAACAACGCCCAAGGAGCTAGCACAGGTACGTGTTAAATGTTTACTTAGGTTTCAAGTGTTTTCAGGTGCATAACTATATACATCAAACTTTTATTCTGTGGATGAAGTGCGGTTGGTTCATCCTCTCAATTGAGGTGTTTTTAAGAATCATGAAAGGTTTGAACGCAGATTGTAATCGTCAAGATACAACGAAGTTTAAGATGAAATCAAGTGGCAAAATGAATAAAATTTTAGTTTCATATGTTATAATCAATATTTTAATTCATTTTAATTGTCCAATATTAGCAGTCCATAGTTAATAGTCCACAATTATTAGTTCAACAATTCATATATAGCTTAATATATAACATTCGAATTAATTAATATGTGTCGTGACCCATTATATACATGTCTCAGACTCGATCACAACTCAAAGTATATATATTATTTTGGAATCAACCTCAACCCTGTATAGAGAACTCGATCATTACTGCATATAGAGTGTCTATGGTTATTCCAAATAATATATATAGATGCGTCAATATGATTGTCAAAACCTTGTATACGTGTCCCGATATCTAAATTGCGTAAAATAAATAACAGAAATTAAATGACGATAAATAAAATTACGAGAATTAAAATTGCGATAAATAAATTGCGATAAATAAAATGTAATACGGAATTAACAGTTAGCTAGGAACAGTTAGCTAGGATTTTGTTAGCGTGGATTCTTAACAAAATTCCTCATAGTTAATTTGTTTGTTTCTAACAAATTTTATTTTGTCAAATGTTTTCTTCATTATGCCACTTGTTGGATTCTGATAGGTCAAAATCCAAATATGAAATTGAATGAAAATGGTTATTCTGCGGTGAACGAATATGTATATTTGTGGATGTAAGTAGGATAGTAAATGACTGTTGAATCAGATTCGAAGAATGTACAGTGTAACTTATTAAAGTGAAATCTAAATATTCCTCTGGTATTACCTACCCGTTAAAATATTTTTACCATAATCAGTTTGTGCAAAAGAATTTTTAATTACAATCTTTATGAAAACATATATACGTATATATTTTCTTCAGATATAATCATGGATTTAATGAGTCAATATGATATTAAACTCATTTGATTTACCGTTAGAACAAGAATATATAATCTCTAAAACATTAGAGATTACATAATCGCCATGTCGAACGAAGATAAATGATGTAGAACGTCATGTAGAACGGTGATTATACTCGAGGTATAGAATGAGATGTTGAGGCATGTGATGTTAAAACTTGAGTTGTTGGTGGTACTGTTGGGGCCGGTGCTGTTGCTGAAGCTGGTAAGTTTTGCACCACGTTTTCCAAATTGATTACTCGAGCGCGAAGTTCGTTGACTTCTTCTATTATTCCGGAATGATTGTCGGTTGGAACGAGCGGATGAATAAGGTTTAGAATTATGGATAGAATATAATCGTGTCGAGTTACTCTAGAAATGAGGCTGAAAATGGTGTTTCGGATAGGTTCGCTGGTAAGTGCTTCAGGTTCTTCACCAAGAGGTGAATTCGGTTGATGGAAGGGATTGCCTTCTTCGCATCTCCATTGATTAAGTCGGCTACGAACTCATCAGATGAATTGGGGATGGCTGATTGGTTGATTCATTCCAGTCACACTGATTTCAGAGCTTGAGTGAGATTCCATTTCGGAATCCGAGTGACTTGAACTGATGACGAATTCCATTTCAAAAGATTGGATAAAGGATTTTTTAATATAAAATGATTTTCCAGCTATCGGGTGGTATTCTATTTACATTGGATATCTATATATATAGATCAAAAGATTCCGTAGATTACGGAGGAATTTACAAAATATGTCAGGCAAAGTTTACAGTAATAGATACGATAAGATATGATTTAGCGGATACGCTAAGATATGAATTTTGTCTATACACTATTCATGCAATCAATGCAGCAAGACGTGTCTTAGACTAAAAATGATAAGCATGTAATTTCCCGAGGATGATAAGTAGTTAATTTTCGACACAAAATGATAAGCAAAACTTTTGACATGCAGACACGGTTGAAGTCCAGACTCACTAATGCATCCTAACGACTTATCAGTTAGACACACTGATGCAGACCTGGTTCGCTAAGACCACCGCTCTGATACCAACTGAAAGGACCCGTTCATATACATTATAAACGATTACGTCGAAAGTTGACAGGCATGCATACCATTTCATAATATCCACTATCCAACTATAATTGACTTAATAATAATCTTGATGAACTCAATGACTCGAATGCAACATCTTTCGAAATATATGCCATGAATAACTCCAAGTAATATCTTTAAAATGAGCAAATGCACAGCGAAATAATTCTTTAATACCTGAGAATAAACATGCTTTAAAGTGTCAACCAAAAGGTTAGTGAGTTCATTAGTTTTTCATAATCAATCATTTTCAATAATTTAATAGACCACAAGATACTCATAATTAGAAAACAATATGTGCAGGTCTATTCCTGCTGTAAAATCATTCATATGAAGAACACCTGAACCTTTCAAACAACTCACCAATGGTAGCTAATGCGTAGTGCAATGACAAAATTGTAACAACCCTGATTTTTCCGTTACTTTCGTTAACCTTCTGTTAGTTTATTTAACGGCGATTATTTAACTTTTATGCGTTTACATGTATTAAATGCGTACTTGATCTTCGGAGGGTTTTAATAATTGATATGGGTTGATATTAATTCAAATAAATATCTCGGATACTGAAATACGATAAAAACGATACGATTTTGATAAAAGCTTTTTGAGCAACGAAACGCTCGGGTTTATTTTAATAATTATTAACTTTTTAAAATATTTAATTTATTGGGTTTTTAATAAATTAGACAATTGGTTGCGTTTAACGATCGGGTTAGCGTTCCGGGCCTTCGGTACGACTAAACGGCACTTAAAAAGGACCACGAATGCACGGAATTGCAAAACGAGAGCCCGGGAACCCCCCTACTTGGGCCATTCGGCCAACCCCTCCCCCTCACCCCCTTATGTTTCAATTGTTGTAAGTTTAGGGGCTTATGTGCTAATTGTTTAAACTAGGGTTGATATAAATAGAAGTATTAAACCTAATTAGGGATAAGAAACTAAAAACGTAGCTTTTTCCCTCCTGCTCCCTCCCCATCATCGACATCATCACCATCACCATCACCTTCAATTTTTAATTTTTGATTAAACCTCAAGAACAAACGTTGTAATTCGCGTTATCCTCTACGCGTTGATATAATTCTTTTCGTGATCAAAGATATAATTGTATAAACCCTAATTCTTAAAAATATGATTTTTATAAAGTTTCATAGTTATGTTGTCAATTGCTCAAGTCTATACGCTTACGTGTTAATTGTAATCGTTATTTTGATTGTTTGATGCGCTAGGGTTTAAAAACGAATTTGTATTTGTTTGATCAGAAAAATTAAGTTTTTTGAATGTTAATTATTATGTTATAATCATATTCCTTGCGAAAAACTATTGAGTTTAGGCTTTGGATTCACTTGATTTCGTTTCCGTATGATTAAGTTATGTCGATATGAATTATCGTTGTGTTTTTGTTGCTTGATCAGAAATTTGGTATTGATAGAAAACGAATTGGCATGTGAGACTTATACCACTGGAAATATAATTTAAAAATACTCAAGTTAGACTAGGATATCATGTCGTTTGCTTATGTATAGCCCGAGATATGCTAGAATTAGTGTAAATGTAGTTTTATACAGCACTTGCATGAAAATAACCTTGTATGATAAAATGTGTTAATCTCTGTGATTAAAGCTTTGCATATTTGAAAAGTATACAAAAATTACTTCATCTTTCATGTGGATATCATAGGCTAATTGTATCTAGATCTTCGGATAATCGTATGCGAATGTGACTAACTAAATGAGAATCGAATCTGTAAATTGATCACGGTTTTGTACTTTGTGAATTTTGTGTATTGTTTGATATGTGACTTATTTTTAGTTTATGTCAATCTCTGAAACCTTATGCATTGGGCACAATAGAGCTATACTTTATGTGAGTTCTGATTTGAGCTGAAAACTGAATGATCAACTTGCACGAATAAACTGTACAAATTGGCTAAATAAAAGTGGCTAGATTTTTGATATGTGTTACTTTGATTTTTCCTTGAACTATGACCACTGGTCGTGTATCAATTTCATGTTCTTAACTCCGGTTATAGCCAAAATGAAATCAGTGCGCGGTCAGAAACTGACTTGGCAAACCCCAAATGTATCCCTTCTGATTCCTGACTTTTAATTGTCGTATGAGTCCCTGTCCGGACTTTTTGGAATCGATTTTAAGTTTAATTATTATCTGGAGTTTTTTATATTTACATGAATTTTGTACTATGAGATAATGTGCTAAGTATGCTACGTGTTCATAAATTTTGTGCATGACGATAAACTGAAATTGTGAAAATGATCATTCATGACCTAAAATGTATTGTTTGACTTAGGTTTGACATGTTGACCAATATTTGACATGAACCTACTGATGTTGACTTTAGTTGACTACTTTGACCAAGTTTGACTTTCGATTTGACTTTGGTTGACTTTGTTTGACTTGCATGATATAGTTGACTTAAACTCTGAAACGCGTCGAGTTGAGCAATAAGACAACGTACACTATGAAACCACACTTATTTAAGATACATATATTGACCAACCTACATACGTATCCTTAGGTTACATTACTCGGGTCTAAACCGTACAAGTCATTTGTCTTTCATTCCGAGTTTATTCAAAGGTGAGTCTACAGTCCCGCTTTTTACATGTTTTCAGGGATGAGAATACACGCTGTTATATTTACATTTTTAATTACTTTTATATAAGACCCTAATCAGTTTGTACAGCAGTGTAAATATGTTACATAGAGTGTGGGTGATGTTGTGCAGTTAAACAGAAGTCACTGAGTGAGCTGAGCCTAGTGCGCGCCGTGCACACTAAAGGGAGCGCGCCGCGCACCCTTACTGTAGCCGGGTTCCAGCTTTTTAAATCGAATATTTTGATGGGCATTTTGGTAAATTCACTTATGGACGGGTTAAAGACAGATAGGTCAGTTTGTGGAGCACCATTACTCCATTATCAACAACCTTATCACTTTAACTTTAATTCTAGAGAGAGATTGTGATTTTTGAGAGAGAAAGCTTAAATCCAAGAGGAAGGAGCTTGTTTTGGGTTAAAGTTCAAGCATTAAAGTCATTCATCTTATCTCTAGCTTCGTTGTGGTAGTTGTAGTATGTTCTAATTTTATTTTCCTTACTTTGATTTAGTGTAAGGGTTAGGGTTTGAGTAAATGATGAACACAAAACCCATTATTGGTGATTTTGGGTGTTCTTGGGTAAAATCGAGTCTTGAATACTAATTGGTGACTAGTCTAGGGTTTCAAAGTATTAAATGATGTTTATGAACCCTAATTGGTGAGTTAATTGCTAACACACCTAGTTATTTAGTAAATGGGTGTTGGTTAGTTAGTGGATGACCCGAAATGGGTGTGTTGTCTTAAAATGGTTATTTGGGTAATAAATTGACCTAGTTTGGAAATATGGGTATGAATCACCCTAATTATGTATTAGTTGGTGTTGTTGGACCTTAATCACTAGCTTTTAAGTGATTAGTGGTGGTCTTGACTTTAATTGGGCGGTTTTGGTATAAATGGGCGATTTAATACATTAAGTCATTAAATCCTCATGTGTAAGTGTTAGTATTTGTAGTGACCCGAACTTTTCCATGTTTATATATATTAATTGAGATTGATATTTACATGATTAAATGTTTCCAATATGTTAAGCAATCAAACTTGTTAAGACTTGATTAATTGAAATATGTTTCATATAGACAATTGACCACCCAAGTTGACCGGTGATTCACGAACGTTAAAACTTGTAAAAACTATATGATGACATATATATGGATATATATATAGTTAACATGATACTATGATAAGTAAACATATCATTAAGTATATTAACAATGAACTACATATGTAAAAACAAGACTACTAACTTAATGATTTTTAAACGAGACATATATGTAACGATTATCGTTGTAAAGACATTTAATGTATATATATCATATTAAGAGATATTCATACATGATAATATCATGATAATATAATAATTTAAAATCTCATTTGATATTATAAACATTGGGTTAACAATATTTAACAAGATCGTTAACCTAAAGGTTTCAAAACAACACTTACATGTAACGACTAACGATGACTTAACGACCCAGTTAAAATGTATATACATGTAGTGTTTTAATATGTATTTATACACTTTTGAAAGACTTCAATACACTTATCAAAATACTTCTACTTAACAAAAATGCTTACAATTACATCCTCGTTCAGTTTCATCAACAATTCTACTCGTATGCACCCGTATTCGTACTCGTACAATACACAGCTTTTAGATGTATGTACTATTGGTATATACACTCCAATGATCAGCTCTTAGCAGCCCATGTGAGTCACCTAACACATGTGGGAACCATCATTTGGCAACTAGCATGAAATATCTCATAAAATTACAAAAATATGAGTAATCATTCATGACTTATTTACATGAAAACAAAATTTCATATCCTTTATATCTAATCCATACACCAACGACCAAAAACACCTACAAACACTTTCATTCTTCAATTTTCTTCATCTAATTGATCTCTCTCAAGTTCTATCTTCAAGTTCTAAGTGTTCTTCATATATTCTACAAGTTCTAGTTACATAAAATCAAAAATACTTTCAAGTTTCCTAGCTCACTTCCAATCTTGTAAGGTGATCATCCAACCTCAAGATATCTTTGTTTCTTACAGTAGGTTATCATTCTAATACAAGGTAATAATCATATTCAAACTTTGGTTCAATTTCTATAACTATAACAATCTTATTTCAAGTGATGATCTTACTTGAACTTGTTTTCGTGTCATGATTCTGCTTCAAGAACTTCGAGCCATCCAAGGATCCATTGAAGCTAGATCCATTTTTCTCTTTTCCAGTAGGTTTATCCAAGGAACTTAAGGTAGTAATGATGTTCATAACATCATTCGATTCATATATATAAAACTATCTTATTCGAAGGTTTAAACTCGTAATCACTAGAACATAGTTTAGTTAATTCTAAACTTGTTCGCAAACAAAAGTTAATCCTTCTAACTTGACTTTTAAAATTAACTAAACACATGTTCTATATCTATATGATATGCTAACTTAATGATTTAAAACCTGGAAACACGAAAAACACCGTAAAACCGGATTTACGCCGTCGTAGTAACACCGCGGGCTGTTTTGGGTTAGTTAATTAAAAACTATGATAAACTTTGATTTAAAAGTTGTAATTCTGAGAAAATGATTTTTATTATGAACATGAAACTATATCCAAAAATTATGGTTAAACTCAAAGTGGAAGTATGTTTTCTAAAATGGTCATCTAGACGTCGTTCTTTCGACTGAAATGACTACCTTTACAAAAATGACTTGTAACTTATTTTTCCGACTATAAACCTGTACTTTTCTGTTTAGATTCATAAAATAGAGTTCAATATGAAACCATAGCAATTTGATTCACTCAAAACGGATTTAAAATGAAGAAGTTATGGGTAAAACAAGATTGGATAATTTTTCTCATTTTAGCTACGTGAAAATTGGTAACAAATCTATTCCAACCATAACTTAATCAACTTGTATTGTATATTATGTAATCTTGAGATACCATAGACACGTATACAATGTTTCGACCTATCATGTCGACACATCTATATATATTTCGGAACAACCATAGACACTCTATATGTGAATGTTGGAGTTAGCTATACAGGGTTGAGGTTGATTCCAAAATATATATAGTTTGAGTTGTGATCAATACTGAGATACGTATACACTGGGTCGTGGATTGATTCAAGATAATATTTATCGATTTATTTCTGTACATCTAACTGTGGACAACTAGTTATAGGTTACTAACGAGGACAGCTGACTTAATAAACTTAAAACATCAAAATATATTAAAAGTGTTGTAAATATATTTTGAACATACTTTAATATATATGTATATATTGTTATAGGTTCGTGAATCAACAGTGGCCAAGTCTTACTTCCCGACGAAGTAAAAATCTGTGAAAGTGAGTTATAGTCCCACTTTTAAAATCTAATATTTTTGGGATGAGAATACATGCAGGTTTTATAAATGATTTACAAAATAGACACAAGTACGTGAAACTACATTCTATGGTTGAATTATCGAAATCGAATTTGCCCCTTTTTATTAAGTCTGGTAATCTAAAAATTAGGGAACAGACACCCTAATTGACGCGAATCCGAAAGATAGATCTATCGGGCCCAACAAGCCCCATCCAAAGTACCGGATGCTTTAGTACTTCGAAATTTATATCATATCCGAAGGGTGTCCCGGAATGATGGGGATATTCTTATATATGCATCTTGTTAATGTCGGTTACCAGGTGTTCACCATATGAATGATT